>NW_005847135.1:0-476 GCF_000455745.1 Alligator sinensis
ATTAGAAAAAATGTCCAGGCTCTAAAAATCATGACTTTGGTTGAACTGAAAGGGCCTTTTCTGTAACAAAAGAAATAACCCTTTCCTCTCTATAAACATGTTATTTTAAAGAAATGTAAGTGGCTGAGATGCAAAATATGTACACGCACTTCATTTCTGAAGTTCACTCCAGATACTTTGAACAATGCTGAGAATTGAATGTAAAACATTCATTACATTGGTGCTTAACACTGGTGTGAAAGACAGAGATGCTATGGGACCCTTGAGTGTCCTGACTGGCAGTGGCACACGGGACAGTATCCGTGGCTTCTGCATTAATGAGGGGGGGTTGACTGACAATGGGGTCATCTGTGACAGTGCACCCTCTGGCTCCATCCCACAGGACAGAAGTAATTGTGCCAAAAGTACAAAGTCACATGATACACTGATGGCATTGACCTGTAGGGTCTTACCAAGTACCAAGCTAAAGTTAAAAA
>NW_005847136.1:0-476 GCF_000455745.1 Alligator sinensis
GGGCTGGGACAATTTGGGGCCCGTTCGGAGGGGTTGTGTCCAGCTAACGGAGTTTGCCTGAGTATCTCTGGCGTTTATACCAGCAAACTCATTTCAGCCAGTTCCTTGGACCAAATGAGCTAGGTCAGCAAAAGGGTCCTTCTGGGGCTACACTAGGACTGCTGCAGCCCGAGCTATGCTGCTAAAGGACCTTAGTTCCTCCCAGGCCTGACCAACAGAGCTGTGCTTGCAAAACTTGTAAGTACAGGTTAAGTTTGAGCCAATGTGATTTTGCCAGCAGGAAACCAAGGTTACCCAAGTCTTTTCCTCCCAGGTTAGTGTTTAGAATAAAAAAGGAATATAAATCACTTTAGGCAAAAATAACCCTGAACCACCCATATGCACCATGGGGTTGAAAAGGTGAGGAGCAAAGGGGTTGTTCCTCCTTTACTTCCTGAATATTCACTACTAGAGATCCCCTGCCCAGCCAGAAAGAG
>NW_005847137.1:0-475 GCF_000455745.1 Alligator sinensis
CCTACAGAGAACTAGGAAGCACCAGAATGTCACTCCAATGATTTTATGATAAATCCCAGTCCTTGTTTTCTAATCATGCCATGTTGGGACTCTTCCTGAAAGCTGGGACTTCTAAAGGCCTTTACATTTGTTAAACATGAAAAGTCCAATAGAACTTGAGAGAAATACTCTTAAAGGTGGGTTAAGATCTAAGTACAAATTTATTAGTCAAGGCTACAAAAAGAAAGCAAATAACACAGAGGATAATCACCATGGCTGCTAATGACCTCGTCCCAATTTTTAATGGATAGTTAGGCAGTCCCATCATTACCATGTTTCTTATGGGGATCTCAACACAACATCAGATCATTCAGATTCCTAAATTCCCCTATTTGTTTAGCAGTTTAATTCCCATGTTCAAGCAGGGAAGACAGGGTTTAGCCACAACAAAATATAAGACTAATATGTTATTGAATGAACAGCAATTACATCATTT
>NW_005847138.1:0-474 GCF_000455745.1 Alligator sinensis
ACTCCCCCACCATCCCTGGTGCTCTGGGTCCAACCCTGCTCTAAGTACTGCCCCACTCACACCCCATCCCATGTCTGCATCCGCCTCCCCTCCCCTCCCTGCCTCCACCTTCCCCTCCCTGCTGGGTTTTCTGGGGGGCAGCAGGCGTGCCACCACTGTGATCCCTGCTTTGCCCTCAGGCAGGGAGGCAGGAAGACCCCCCCGCTCCCCTTTGGGTCTGCTCCTAGCCCCCAATTCGGATCCAAGCCCCTTTTCAGGTCAACACTGCCCTGCCCCTGCCCCCCTCCCCCCACTCCCGGCTTTGGTTCATGCACTGATAAGATTAGTAACATATGGCAGCACAGAACAGAAATTGAGGTACGAATGTGGTGTGTGTGTGCACACACATGTGTGTATTAAGCGCTTAATCAATAAACGCAGCATCTTGCCTTATCCTCCATCAAAAGGTCTCACTCGTGATTTGAGCAATTGGCA
>NW_005847139.1:0-474 GCF_000455745.1 Alligator sinensis
AAAAAAAAAAAAGTTTTGTTTTGTTTTGTTTTTTAGTTTGATCATCTTTTATCTATTATTTCCTATTTTGGGGCCAGGATATGTATCAGCTGCAGTAGGGCTGTGCAAAAAAGCTAATATTCACTTCGGATTCGAATTTGGCCGTTGCGGGGATAGTGATTTGATTCAGTGACTGATATCACTTTCCCAAATCGATTCAGCCAAATCTGATTCAGAGATTCGTCCACTGCCAAATTCGCCAAATCTCCAAATTGAACAGGTTCGATCCCCAACCCACTCTCCCAGCCCCATAAATGGCTGCCCCGCCCAGTCCCAGCATCCCAGGACCTTAAAAAAAAATCAAGAAAAAAAAAAAGACCTCCACTCACTGTCTCCTACCAGGCAGCAGTGTGATCCTCACAGCCCCACACTACCTCGCGCTGTGTTGGGGCTCTGCCATGAGTTCCCAGAGGCTGCGAACGCTGCCGCAGGAGC
>NW_005847140.1:0-474 GCF_000455745.1 Alligator sinensis
AGGGGAAGGGAGTGACCCTTGGAGTGTCTCTAGGCACTGCTACATAACAGCTCAGAGAAAGGGCAGGCTCACACATAGTGACTTACCTCCTCCACCTGGGCCTGCGTCTGCTGCAGCCGGCGGTTACTACTCATGTTGGGTGGAGGGCCGGGGGGACCCCCACCCGGCGCTCCCCCTTCTGGGCCTGCTTGCTGCGCTGGGTCAGACCTGAGGAGACAAGGAGACATGCCAGAGAAGAAACTGGAAGGTGATGCAGGTTTTACCCCAGACTATGAGCTGTGCAGGAACAGAAAGCCGGGAGGGGACCACAGAGAAGGGAACCCGGCAGGGCAGGTGGCGGTGCCAAATGCCCGGATGTGCCCAAGACCAGACGTGCTCCTCACTGAAACCCGACACAGGTTGATAGGGCTGTCGAGGAGCGAGGGGCTGATGGGCATCCTCAGGGCAGGGGCACCCACTGGCAGCCCCCCAGCC
>NW_005847141.1:0-474 GCF_000455745.1 Alligator sinensis
TAATCAGAGTAAAATATGTCAGAATTGCTAACTATGTCGTGGAACCTTCAAAAATCTGTAATCTTTCAAGATAAAACAATGCAGGTTTGGTGGGAGGATTCTTTCAGAAAAGGTCACCAAAATTCAGGTGCTATCTGAGGATGCTGAAGTTGAAGTTTGCCCTTGTCCAGAATTTCCCCTACTCTTTTGTCACTAAGCATGCTGTATGGTTCCCAACCTTCCATGCTAGAAAGTGCAATATTTCTGTCATGATGTATGAATTGAGTGCTTAATATTATAGTAAGTAGTCTCATTGTCATCAAGGAATAGCAGTAAGTCAACCAGCAGCTACAGCAAACCCAGCTGACAGCTGTGCTAACAAGAGTTCCAGGAATTAGTGATCTACAGGACCCCAAATAGATCTAGAAACCTCTGGGTAGAATACTACAGCTACTCTGTGTGCAGGCCGGGAGCGACCCGAACCCTTTTCGCGCT
>NW_005847142.1:0-474 GCF_000455745.1 Alligator sinensis
GCCCCGTGCCCACAGCTGATGCTGGCTGGAGGGTCTCCCTCCAGGCCTGCAGGTGCGACCTGCGCCAAGGGAGCGTGCCGACGTCAGCACCGAGCTCTTCTTCTCTGCCATAAGAAACGCTGTTATGGCATCCGGTCACTGGGGTCACACCTGCCACGTTTCTGCGCAAGAAAAGCATTTCTCGTCTTTCACGCGCTCATGCCTCGGTTTGCTGGGCGGGGGGATAGTCTGGGTGACCGTTTCTGGAAACAATTCCAAGAACCTTGTCTCTGCCGGAGACGGAGAACGAAACGTTTGTCCCAAGGGGAGAGTCCAGCTGTCCGGCTGGCTCCTGCAGGTCAGCTAATATTAGCAACACCCTCCCCAAAGCGCACAGCTCAGTTAATTTTAGAGCACAGGGCTCATGGCATCAAGGCTGCAGATTTGATTCCTGGCTGGAGGAAATGATCTCTTGACGCCCTGCCAGCTTTGCTT
>NW_005847143.1:0-474 GCF_000455745.1 Alligator sinensis
CCTGCTTTGCAGCCAGTCGGAGCTGTGGCTAGAGAGGAGAGTGGTGGGCCCAGCCCTACTCTCTGGAGAAGACAGTCCAGCCCAGCCCCGCCCATCCGAGGGATGAAAAGCATGCTGGGATGCTGGGGGACTCTGATGTAACTTAAACCAGGAAGAGGTCTAGGACATATGTTCCGTAAACCAGTCTGACTCAAATCAGTTAAGTTGGATACTACATTCAAGCAGGTTTATCTTGAAACAGCTTTGGCCATTTTGAAACGGGTTTATGTGCACTGAACATCTGTTCTGTTACAGGTTGAAACCAGTTTCTGATCTCTTCAACCGGTTTATGTGTAATTTCTGTCCCTAGCTGTAGTCTTCATATTCATCAGTGTTGATTTAATTTGGTTTCAGCAGCATTTTTCTGCATTTAAGATGCAATCTGATCTTTAGGGCAATACTTAGGGCAGATATTCCTTTAGAATGAAAATTACC
>NW_005847144.1:0-474 GCF_000455745.1 Alligator sinensis
TAAACTAGATGACTTATGGAGGTCCCTACCACCCCTTCTGCTCGGATTTCCTGATTCGATGACTTTGACCCCCGATTTATTAAAACATGCTACATAAATAATTGTAGTGGAAACTTCATTCAGTTCTCCCCATTCATCCCCATACATTTGCCTGCATACATACTAGCAGTGCAAGGGGTCTGAAGCATACCTCAGCTGAGACTGCAGCTTCCCTGCTTTATCTATAAAGTCTCCCCAAAATGAGTAGCTTCTCTGCAAGAAAAGAAGGGGAACAGCAATAATGCATGTTGTTTTAGACATTCAAAGTTCATGTGAAAATATGACTGGCTAAAGCAATAAATGTACTCTGTTTCTGTTAATTAAGCCACGAACACAGTTTTCTAACACTTTATCTGGCACCTTGTTTAAAGAAAACCAAACACATCATCCTAAAGTCAAGATCAAAACTTTTGATTTGTCCTCAGTTTATGCAGT
>NW_005847145.1:0-474 GCF_000455745.1 Alligator sinensis
GATGTGGCATGCTATATCATCTGGCCTGCGTAGTTCTCTACAGGTCTGGAAATTTGGCAGCAAGCAGAGGTAGCAGTATTAATGACCTCTACATCCATGGCAATTAATCCTGGCACTGCTCCCTGATGCTAAATTTCTGGACCCTGATGCTAAATTTCTGGACCTGTGGGGAGCCCTATCGGACAGATGACATGGCCCTGTGCACTGGATCAGGCCTATGGATTGTCCTCACATGCTAAATCAGGCCTGATTTTTTTTTTTTGATGGTTTATGATACCCATGAAAAAAAGTTGGGTATCATTGTTTTTGATTGACTTCTGATTTTTTTCCCCCTAATCATTTTCTGTAGAAGTAATTCAGGTTGCCATACTCTGGAGACTGAAGAGGCACGTGGGTTGGGATTTTATTTTGTTAGCTCTCATGTAACTCAAACATCCCCTTCACTCTTGTCAGCTTCCTGTAAGGAGGTGGTTA
>NW_005847146.1:0-474 GCF_000455745.1 Alligator sinensis
GGCGGGGACGTCTCGGGGCGCCGGGGCCGCACTGCCCTGCGCTCCGCGCTGCCTCCGTGGGCTCCGGGATGCAGCTCTTTGCTGAAGGCAGAACCAATGCCTTGAAACTGGACGCACGCGTCAGGTGATGCTTTCAGACATCCCTCCCGTTTAGCCGTCCCCTCCCATGCCCAGGGAGGTACTGCACACCGTTTACACGGCACTAGTCCTGGAGGCCCGGTCTGGCCCCGAGCACGGTGCTGCCGCGGGCTGACACACCGGTGGTGAGCGCCGTGCCCCGGGAGAAGCGGGTGCTGTGCGGGAGACAAGCTGCCGACAACGGGTGGAGAAGAGGGAAACTTCCCACGTACAGATTTGTACACTGCAAGTATTTGATTGTGAATGAGGACAATGGTCCTCAGCTGCTGCTCAACCTGCATGAGGGCGGTTCCCTGGCAGCCCTCCTACAGGGAACACAACAGTCTTTTCTTTAAT
>NW_005847147.1:0-474 GCF_000455745.1 Alligator sinensis
CACCGTTTATACAAGTGCATGTGCTGCAGTGACGGTTGCTTTTGTATGCATGCCTGCATGCATACAAATGCCCCAGGTGAGCAGATGGGGATGGGGTAAGTATGGAACTGATGATGTATGGACAGGTTAAAGCAGATGAAGCAGAAGATCAGACAGTAGAGTCGTAACTGGTAAGATTTGCACCCTGGGCACAAATCCCAGTGCCTGCCTTCCCCTTGCCTCTCCCCCCTTCTGCCCTGCCTCATTGAAACCCAGCATACCAGGACATCACAACACTGAATTTGGCAGCACTTCCTCCCTCAGCGGTGCTGCCATGACTTCTGTCACTGATTGCCCTTTAACTCAATGCCCAGGACTCACAAAACTTGTTGCCCACTGCTAGTTTTGCTCCTGGCAGACAGTAGACAGAAGACAAGAGTTTGTGGTTTCTAGAACACACTGCCCAAAACCCACTGGCAAAACATCCCATATCTT
>NW_005847148.1:0-474 GCF_000455745.1 Alligator sinensis
TACTCCGTTATACATGGTGAGGTCAGTACATTCACTGCAGCCAATCACCGCACTAGTAATGTAATTTGAACTATCTATGGTATCTGTCCATCTTTCTACCTGCCAGAAGTATTTCTAAGAAAGTGATCATCTTGGTACTAAATCACCACTTAAAAAGTCCAGGTTAGTTACTATGGCAGCCAGTTCAATTGACTGACTCCACCCCAAAAGTGAGCAAGCACAGATCAAAGGAGCCACAGGGGTTTACATGTCAATCAGAGGCGATATGAATCCTGTCTATATAGCAGATACAAATATGCTGAAATCCTTCCTGAGGAAAGCTGCTGTGCAACTGTAACATACTTCTCATGGTTGCTTCCTGATGCGTACAACTCTATAAGATGATTTCTTCTTAGACATTCATATCAAATGTGGTCAGTGTACAAGGCTAAAAGCTTCCAGGTCATATTACCTAACATGGTCTAATTCTTCCTG
>NW_005847149.1:0-473 GCF_000455745.1 Alligator sinensis
GGGTGGTGCTGGGCACTCACCATCCAGCTGTGCTCCATGAGGGCGAGACATCCAGCTTTGCTGTGCCAGCTCTGACTTTTCTGCCATCTTGCCTTCATGTCACTGCTCTCTCAGTCACCCTCACTGCTTGCCACGGTTCCTCCCCCATTCTCT
This sequence comes from Alligator sinensis, assembly GCF_000455745.1. Taxonomy (NCBI): domain Eukaryota; kingdom Metazoa; phylum Chordata; order Crocodylia; family Alligatoridae; genus Alligator; species Alligator sinensis. The sequence goes on from NW_005847149.1 coordinate 154, forward strand.
TGTAAACACCCAAGCCCGATGAGGTCCCAGGCAGACCCCTGGGCAGCTAGCAGTTCCCCTCCCTCTAACGAGCTGTCTTATGTCTGTTTGTTTTGCAGGTGCCCCTGGTGACCCTGCAGGTCAGTCTGTCCCTCTCCGGCCTGGCTCTCTGGAAAGCAGCAAGGGGGTGTTCAGTCTTGGGAGCTTAGGGTATCTGGGCTCTCACCACAGCATCCCGCCAAGCCAGCCCCTCTGCCCTATTCGGGGAAGGGTAAAGGGTCCCAGAACAGCAGGCACATCTGGAATGAGCCTCATGGGTTGTTAATCTGTACAGTCTGGGG
>NW_005847150.1:0-473 GCF_000455745.1 Alligator sinensis
TGCCCCCTTGCTGATGGCACAGTTGGAACTAATTTGCTCATAGGCCGGTTAGGTCATCATCGTCTTGGTTGGGGGGTTCATACAGCAAGCCGGTATATACAAAAGCAGATAGCGAAATGAACTTGTTCTTAATGTACTGTATAAAACAACGACCAACACAAACACAAATGCAAATACTAAAAGGGGAATCAACAAAGTAATAAGGGGCGTTAAGAGGTTTAAAAGCCACGAGGATGCGTCCCAACCAAACCATGCAAAAGGTCAGATAACCACCCCTGGCCGATACTGGAGATTCGGTTTGTATCAGCCGCGATTTTCCGTATTGTGTCGGTTTGATCGTTTATGGGTAATGAGACATTTGGGATCGCAGTTGCCCGAAAAGGCATGGGCTTCCCAGGCCTGTTCAGGTTGACGAACGTTGACTGATGCCGCAAAAATCACAGGATAGGTTAAGGTATTGACAGAGGTCTCCC
>NW_005847151.1:0-473 GCF_000455745.1 Alligator sinensis
CCAGCGGGGTGTCTTCCCCCTTTGAAGAGCAAGATCTCCACACCGCTGCCAGCACCCCAGCCAGCATCCTCCAACATGCGGTGCTGGGGCAGGTATCAGGGTCAGGACGGGTGGTGTGTGCTGGGCTTGGGGTGAGGCATTGGGCACAGGCTGTCCAGCCAAACATGGGGGAATCAGGCTGTGTTTGTCCCCTCTTGGGGTTGGTGGGTTGCAGCACCCAGCCCTGCAGAATCAGGGGCAGGGTTGGAGCTGGGGGCATTACTGTCCATGCCCTGCAGGTCGGGGGCACCAAATGGGGTGGGGGGGTGGGGTCTGCACTGACCTAACGCAGACGCTGGTGTCTGTCCCATGTGGGATCTGTGTTCACCTGGGGCATGTGTGAAGGGAGGCAGGGTAGGTAGGGGTGATACCTCATTGCCTTGCAGGAGGCATCATCACTGGAGGGGCACAACTCCACCTGGGGTATGTATGAG
>NW_005847152.1:0-473 GCF_000455745.1 Alligator sinensis
AAGACAAGGAATAAGCTACAAAAATGTTCCACAAAAAATGGGTAATGACTTTGTGGCTGGTTCCTATGACCCCATTAATTGTATGTGTGGCCAGGAGTGCCCCCAAGGCTGGGATCCCAGTCAGCTGAGGGGGCTCCCAGCCACAGGACCCTGCGACTTGCTGGGACAGGGGGAGTCCAGGATTGTGATCCCCGGCTCCCCTGCACTGCCAGTAAAGTGAGATAGGATCTGATGTGCAATTCCACAAGCACGTCTCCTGCCTTGCGCCTTTACCTGCATGTCTGGATGGGCCCCTAGTTGCAGGAGAAACTCATAGGTGATGTTAAGTCTGAGTGGGGCTTCGGTGGCAGCAAGGCCTGTTCCTTGCTTCCTTCACTTGCACAGGTGTTGCGGTGGAGAAAAGGACGCCGTGCGAGACAGCAGCTGCTCCTGGAGTCAAAGCAGGGCAGGGTGCACTGCAGGATACACGTGTG
>NW_005847153.1:0-473 GCF_000455745.1 Alligator sinensis
AATGGTTTTAACACTATGGATTCCTGTTTGACATCTCCAGATCTATCTTGTGAATCATGTATGTGTTGGCATCCCCAGCAGCCTTAAAAGGGTCTCACGGCATCCTACTTAAGAATCACTGTCTGAAAAGATGTGATCAGTCTCTCAATCTCATGAGACTATATTAAACACAAATTAGATTTGGTCCCTGTGCAATAAATGTGGGGCTGTATTTTCAAAGAAGCTCCTCATGCTGGGCATACTTTGCTCTTCTGGAAAGTCTAGAAGTGCAACACGTGCATAGGCACATATAGGAATTCACAGTACTTATACACACACCCCAATCTACATGTAAAGCTGGAGTCCATTCACTAAACTGCAGAACCAACACATAGCTGGTTTTTACAACTCATGACTAATGTGACTGCTCAAACTTACACCAGTAAAACCTTTTCAGCACATCACATCCTCACCTATTCCACACAGAAACATGC
>NW_005847154.1:0-472 GCF_000455745.1 Alligator sinensis
AGGTCCCTTCCAGCCCCTAATATCTATGAAGGTCCTGATTCTGGGTGCTGAGCACTCAAAAAAAATCTGGCTTGCTCTGTGTGTTGCCTGTCATGCTGCAGTTTGCTCTGGAGTTTACATTGCTGCCTCCGCCTGTGGCTTACTTGATGTAGCGAAGGAGCCTCCGTGTTAATTTTGGCAGGGTTCCCCTCCTTGCTTTAGAGCTCAGGTCGTTTTTTAGGTATTGGGGATCAGAGCCCAGTTAACACCGTCTGCCTGTAGCTGGGCTCCTGCATCATCGTATGACGGTCGCTACAGGAAACGAGATGCCCGGTTCTGATCCAGCGTTCCTGGGATCTGATGCATCGTGTGCAATTTCTGCCCTGGGTGAATACTGCAAAATGGCATTTGTGGTCATTGTTTTTTCCAAATAAAAACCCCACTGACTTGCTGTGTCGTGGAATGTGCAGGCCTTGGTATTTTCATCTGCTCA
>NW_005847155.1:0-472 GCF_000455745.1 Alligator sinensis
TGGTGGGGTGTGTTTCCCTCTGGGTGAAGGGGCCTGTGGCTGGGACCTGGGGATCTTTTGCCAAAAGACAGTCCCAGAGCTTGTGACAGGCACTGGCAGGGTCCAGGCCTCCCCTTTGGAACAAGAAACCTGTCTGTGCAGAGAAACAGGTGCACACAGCAGGGACTCGGACCCAGCCATGGAGCTGCAGGCTGAGCAGAGCCAGCTCAGGGGGTGCAAAGGGCTCTGGGGGCGAGGGCAGGGTGCTGGGTGGGTGGGGAAGGGGTGGAACGGGAATGCCTGGAGGGGCAGTGAGTGCGTCCGGGGCCCAGAGCCAGGGCAGCAGCAGGCAGTGGGGTCTCAGAGCAGGAGCAGCCACACTGTGTGCCCTGAGCTGCCACGGCCATGGGGAACACCCCTACACTCCCCATGCTCTGTGTCCAAGTGTCACCTTCACAAGCCGCCTTTGGGGAGGCTGTGGCCGAGCTGTTGC
>NW_005847156.1:0-472 GCF_000455745.1 Alligator sinensis
CAGAGCCACATGACAGGCAGCCCTTGCAGCCTGTTGGTGCCGAGGGGCAGAGGCAGTAGCCATCTTGCTGACAGCCCTTCAACCAGGCAGACTCTGCCCCACTTCCGTGGCTTGGGAAGCTGCAGCACTTGCTGAGTTTGCCCCCCTTGCTCCCCCTTATAGATTTCACAGGCATTGCTTGGACTTTTGTGGAATCTGCAGAATTCATAAAATCATGAATTTGGTAGGTCCTTAACCTGCAGTAATTTGACAGGGTTTCCACTGGTAGTTTGGTACACCATCAGAACTTTTAGGTTGCTCCTCTCCTTTTGCCCCCCGTATTAAATGGATACCTTGAATTTTTCTTTCTGGACTGGAATGTCTTTGGCATCTGTGTTTGGAGGGCATAAAGACTGATGGATTGACCCTTCACGCCGTACTTAAGTACTTTTGAGATCTGTATCTGTTTTTGTTACATAGAGTATTCTGTGGG
>NW_005847157.1:0-472 GCF_000455745.1 Alligator sinensis
CCCCATTTCCTTCCACTCGGATCCAAGCGAACCGCTGGCTGTCTATGATCCGGGGCCAGCTGGGAGGAGGGCTGGTCTCCCCACATCTTTATTGCAGGAGCACTGATCAATGAGCATCTTCACGTCCGAGTATGCCAGTAACATCCTGCACCTACACAACGGCACAGCTGCCAGTGCAAGTCTGAGGTGCGGCTAATCAGTCCCTAGATACTGGAAATAATTTATGGAGAAAAAGATCAAAAGAGCCAAACTCACCCTGTAGGTTGGAGCCATGAATGAGACAGATGTGATAACAGTCCAGAAGTATCCAAAGGGTGTGAATACCAAGAAGGGAGACGTCCTGTAGCACCCAAAAAGAAATAATGGGTGGAAAATTGGAAGGGGAAATTTAGGCCTGAATAGCAGAGAAAGCTCCCCAACGGCAAGCTGTGCCGTGCTGTCATACTCCAAGGGACGGTATGGAGACCAAACT
>NW_005847158.1:0-471 GCF_000455745.1 Alligator sinensis
TCTTTACCAAGAATTCATTAATCATTTGAAGGAGATCTACCATAGAACATCGTGATTAATAGCCTCTCTTCTCTTTTGGTTGAGTAGAAATGTACTGTTATAGTTGGTAAATTGCTCAGTCACTTGAGCATAAAATCACAGAAAAAGAGAGCTGGATGGGACTTTGAGAGGTCATCTAGTCCAACTCACTGCACTGACACAGGATCAAATATAGTTAGAATCCTGAGCCCTGAGAAATGTTTGCCAGACCCATTCCTATAATTCTCCAATAAAAGGGATCCAAACCTCCCTACATAGAGGGAGATGCTAGAAGCGCAGTAGGCTAATTCTACTGAACAAAATTCTACTGACACAAAAGCTGTGCCAATGCCCTAATGCTAATGCTAAGTAGAACCTATCTACTGTGCAATAGCGTCACCTAAAAATGTGTGCCAGTGCTTCTGTGCAGTAGCGCTGATTATGGTGCATTTA
>NW_005847159.1:0-471 GCF_000455745.1 Alligator sinensis
TATTACAGGAAGGATCCTACATCTCCCTCTCTGTCCTGGTATTCAGTTTGGGGTCACTCTTACCCTCAAACCACATATCAATATACTTGCTTCCCTCTCCTGGAAACCATGTCTCGGCTAGTCTCAGATTCAGCTCCTCTGTCAACAGACTCATCCGTCAGTGTGCCCGGGGGCCACAGACACCCTGGCTTCTTGTTTCTCTCCCACACACACATCTGAGGAGGACACAGAGGCTGACCTATAATGCATTACCCACATCAATGTCACCACTCAGAAGTAGATCATAGGGATTTTCTTTCTCAAGAGCAGATGGAGGATTGTTCTGTGTGAACCTGGTACGTGGGTTTGTTGATTGTTTTAGGTCATGTTGGGAATATAAAGGGATAGCCAAGCCTTCACAAAATTGTTCCTTTGCTTGTTTTGGAAACAGCACCAAAACACCAGACTGGTAGGAAAACTGGCAAATGTGAC
>NW_005847160.1:0-471 GCF_000455745.1 Alligator sinensis
AGATCATTTATGAATATGTTAAACAGCACTGTTCCCTGGAGGACCCCGATGTTTACATCTTTCCAGCCCAAAAACTAACCATTTATACTCACTTTTTGTTTTCTATCAATAAACCAATTTCTAATCCACAAATGGACTTTCCTTGTAATCCCATGACAATCTAACTTCATTAAGAGCCTGGTCAAAGGCTTTTTTGGAAGTCTAGATATACTATCTCAACTGGAACACCCTGATCTACTTGCTTATTAACACCCTCAAAGAACTCAAGTAGATTAGTGAGGCATGATTTCCATTTGAGAAAACCATGCTGATTCCTTCCCAGAAAGTCATGTTCATCCATGTACTAAACAATTTTTCAAATTGTTTTTACCAGTTTTCTAGGAACAGAAGTTAGACATGGGGATTCGGATTCGGCCAACCAGGCCATTCTATATGGCCCACGGGGCACCTACAAAGTTTAGAAAATTAATA
>NW_005847161.1:0-471 GCF_000455745.1 Alligator sinensis
GGCAAACCTCCAAAAATTAGATTTTATACCTACAGAATTATAAGAAATTCATAAATTTTCCAGATATCAAATCTAATTATTGGGGGCTCATCTTTTATTCAGCGTCATATCATATTTCAGGAAATCTGCTATACAGACTTGCTAAATTCTATATTGAGCCCAATTGGCATCACCATAAAGTCCTTCACACAGGATTAATAAGGAGGAGTTCAGGTCTCATCTGTTTCTACAGGGCCAATTTACAAGAGCTAGGTTCCTGAAAGCATTATTGGTTAATAATGATTTCATTAATAAAGATACAGCTAATATAAGAACAACAGGTATGCTTATCTCTGTGAGTCCATTCCTTTTGCTACAATCAAATTAGAAAGAAGAAGCTTATTACTAGTGGAAGAACGTTACAAAACAAATGAAAGCTCATCAGTCTTTTTTATGCTGCCTTCAAAAAAGAAAGAAAAGAAATATGAAAAA
>NW_005847162.1:0-471 GCF_000455745.1 Alligator sinensis
GCAAGTCGTGCTTTGCAAAGGCCTCCCAATGACACAAAAGAAAAAAGGAAAAGGAAAGTTACAGAGACTAAATCTGTCACACAATGCATTTGATAAATTCAAACAAACTCCAGACTTGGCCAGAAATCCTTCCATTCTTCACCAGCATAATGAAGTCCGTGTCCAGGTTTGTAGGGTACGTGGACTCTGAAAGCTCCTGGGAATTGCTTTGCTGTGTCCTTTTCACTTCTGTAATCATCCTAGTGGGATCCTGAGTGTAGTTCTGACCTCTTCAAACTTGTGCAGCAGCAGCTCTCCTACTACATAGGTACTAGTCATGTTCCCTTCACCATGTAAAATAGTCACCAACACCCAAAAATTGTAAAAGGAAAAAGCACCAAAAAATCTGTGTGTAGATGTGTCAGCAACTGCTCTTAGACTGTAAGCAATTATCCTCTTAGGATCATAGGGCTAGAAGAGACCTCACAAGGT
>NW_005847163.1:0-471 GCF_000455745.1 Alligator sinensis
CTATTTAAAGATCTATGCATTAAAAAGCCCTATGCAGGCTTGACATTGGTCCCACTGAAACTATTGGGACTTTTGCCATCAACTGTAATGAGAGCAAGATCAGAGCCCTAAAACTCCAAGCATTCCCACAGAGTTCTTTGCCAGGACCCCTGTATTTAATAATACACGGTGATCATAAAAATTCACAACCTGGAGCTATATTTGCAATTTACTGGTAATTACACAGTTCTTACTAAATGATTCCCGAAAAGCACAACAATTGTTCTGTTTCCACTTTGTCATCCAGATGCATGGAGAACAAACACCTATTTCTCATTTTTTTTCCATCACCAATTAATTGTATGGCTCATAGACAATGCAGCTAGACTTGTAATTTCCTTACTTTCTGGCTTAATTCATCCATCAGCTTTACAGCTCTGAATATATCAAAAGAGATTTACTGCTACCCTGGTTCAGATGCAACTGTAGCCT
>NW_005847164.1:0-470 GCF_000455745.1 Alligator sinensis
TGATAGAGGCTGAATACCAGAGGTGTCAATGAGAGATCAGAGTGATGCCTCGTGTTTTGAGTCCAGTGGACGTTCTTTTAAGTGAGACCCACTGTCCACCTCTAGTCCACAGTCCCAAGGACAGAGTCACCTCTCAGGTAACATCTACTTGTTAAGCAGAGATCGTTGCTCCAGTGTCTAATCTCCCATGAAGGTCGACATGGAAGTTTCTGACCAGAAACACTGGAGGAGGCCTGTGAAATGGTTCTGGGTGAGGAAATGGGCAGCAGAGTATCCTGGGCTGTGCATTTTCTTTTGTTATCTCCTTAAAAAACAAAACAAAACAGGGCAGTTTCCCCAGGTCCTCTGTCCTCCCTTGAGTGGCCACAATATGGGCTGACACCAGCCCGCATGGGAGGAGCACGGGCAGCAGAGTCCCTCCCTTCCCCCCTGGGGTTTACACATCTGCAGGAATAAGGTGCCAGCAGCAG
>NW_005847165.1:0-470 GCF_000455745.1 Alligator sinensis
CCAAATCTGGCTGTACGTGACAAAAGTTATAAAGTTATACGCTGTTTCAACTTTCCCCATTAAAGCCTATGGGTGAAACATCAAAACATCGTCAAAATGGTGAAATGTTTCGACATGCCTCGTTTTGTTTTGAGGCTGTTTTGAATATATCTGTTTCATATATATCTGTTTCATTTCAGGGTTATTGTTTCGACCTCGAAAGAGGTCAAAACTGTTGGTAAAATTATGCACAGCCCTAATGCAGAGGAAGGATGTGGATGCCTCACTGTTACCTGCATTAGTGTGGGCTGCTGACTGCAGAAACTCTCTCAGCCTGACGAAGGAATTTAAATATGAAAGCTTACTTAATTTTTCTTTTGCAGCTATTTAAGTTGGTCTAATAAAAGATATCAGATTCACCCAAAGAACCTTGTCTACATATTGTATCGTTATCATTTGTTATTGTTGTCTCTAGTGGGTTATGGAATAGA
>NW_005847166.1:0-469 GCF_000455745.1 Alligator sinensis
ATGGGGCTGGACTCGATGATCTTCCGAGGCCTTCCAGCCCTGATGTCTATGTCTATGTCTCTGTCTATGTAACATTTTATCAGTGTGATCCAAAAGGTTTTTTATAAAGTAACTTTTACCACAGTTGCTAGGGCCTGCCAAAATCACAGCCAAGGGGTGCTTCCAACGCATATCCATCTTGTCATAAACGACTTTCTGCGTTTTTCTCAAGGTTTTGGTTTCTATTGTCCACTTGCTTTTGTTCCTGACGATAGAGCGCTGTTGTATCACAGTTGTTTTAGGGGTGTCCCCAGCGGGGTTTGCCCCATAATCTAGAACAAGATCTCTCAAGGTTTCAAAGTTGACTTTTTCACTGTTGGCCACATTCAGGGTAATCCCTTTGACCTTCAAGCAAACCTTTCCCCTGGACAACTTGTACCCATAGGTTTTTGGACAGGTCGACACAAACTCTGTGATGTGTTCATCTGGT
>NW_005847167.1:0-469 GCF_000455745.1 Alligator sinensis
TTTATTGTAAGCTGCCCTGAGCCTTTTTTTGGAGAGGACAGAATATAAATCAAACAAAAGTACACAAAGTATGCCCAATAGCAATGGACTCTTTATCCGATAAGATACGGGATCAATTTTTTGATTTGTCAGTTATTTTAGGAAAACGTTTGATACCTTAGAAATACCAAGTGGAAAACCACAAATAAAGTTCCAGCCTTTAAAGCAGCGTCTAGGAAAGCAGCTAGTAACTAATTACAGATTTTTAAGAATGGCAAAGGCAAAGGCTATGATGGATGCATGAAAGACACGTTTGGTAAAGTGCAGTTTAATAGGTGTGTGAGTCAGCCTGGATTTCTAAATGGTAAATGCCAGACAAGTATGTTACTTGTCTAAAGGGAGAAAGAGGTGACCAAGAGAATGAATGCGTTTGGATGTTCTGGTTCGTGTGCTTGATGATTATATAAGCCCCCGTGTAATTTATGTAATA
>NW_005847168.1:0-469 GCF_000455745.1 Alligator sinensis
AAGAAGAGGAAGAGGAGGGGGGTTTGGCACACAGTCGAAAAACCGGACTCCCCCCCGACACACACACACACATACACACACAAGGTTGTGGGACATATTACCTAAATATCACTGGACGCTGCATATCCTGGGCTTCGGGTCTGGGAGGCAGCGTCCTGCACCTGGACTTTTTGTCATGGTTCTGAAATGGAATGTGATGAAGTTCAAAAGGTTTGCAACATTGAAGGAAGTTGTGTAACCACTCACTTCAAAGTTTCAAACTACTTGCAAAAACCTTACCATTATGGTGATGCTGCAGCTGTCATTGGGAGCTATGTCCACCAGTGGCAGCATATGACAGGAGGTACGGGGGGAGCAGGTGGAGGGTACATGGGTGGGGTGGGAGGACAGGAGGATACATGAGTGCAGGGGGAGGACATACACTATAGGTGGGGGGCGGAAGAATTAAGAGGGGTAGAAAATTAAGGGA
>NW_005847169.1:0-468 GCF_000455745.1 Alligator sinensis
GGAATTAGTTCACATGGTAGAGTGCTCACTTAGCATGCAGGAGGTAGTGTGATTGATGCTTGCATTCTCCAGCACGTTGGGTTGTTTTTGTCCCAGCATGCCCATGCTGCAGCTGAAATGGGGGCTGGGCATGTTGGAGGAGGGTTGCTTCACTGTTTTGCTGCATGAGGGGTGTGGTGCAGCACAGCAAGCAAGGGCAAGGGGCAGGCACAAGAGACCTCTTGGCTTGGAAAAAGACAGGCAATACATACCAGGCAGAAGTCAAGCCAACAGTTTTCAGATCCGTAGTCAGATGAGTTATCCATTGCGCCGCTGGCCCATGATGGCCCATGTGCTCCTAGCTGCTGGGGAATGTTGAGCCCACTACCTGGTGCTCTGCCCAGGGCCCATTACCCCCTTTCCCTCCTGGCGGCTGACGGGGATGCAGGCGGGTGGGCGTAGAGCTTGCCAGCAGGCTGTTTGGCCCCC
>NW_005847170.1:0-468 GCF_000455745.1 Alligator sinensis
GGCGCTCTGCAGAGGGATGCTGTGTCACGGTCTCTGTTGGCTCCTGGCACTTCTGTTTGGAAATAAACCCTGCTAGACATGCTCGCACCTGCCCGTGTGCAGTCCTGGCCTGATTTGAACCCCTGCCTGCGCCAGGACGAAAGCTGCTGCTCCCTGCGGCAGGGGCGGGAGCGACCGTCCCAGGGCACTGCCCAGGGCCCTCATGTCCCCGCGGGTTGGACTTGTTCAGCCTGATGCTGGACGCGAAACTCCCCGGCGCAACCCGAGGGTCCAACCCCAGCCCCCAAATGGGGTCACATCAGCAGGTGACCCCACTAGACGTTAGTTTGCGCTGGGGCCAGCCGGGGCTGCAGGAGACCCACAGAGCAAGGGGCCAAAGCCCGGCTGGAGAACAGCCCCGGCTCTGGGTGGGTCTGCGTCTCTGGCAGCGTCCTGGGCAGCACGGGCCGTGTCTGGGCCTGGCCGGCA
>NW_005847171.1:0-468 GCF_000455745.1 Alligator sinensis
TGGGTCTGTCTGGCCTCCCTTGCAGGGTCTCTTTGGTCCCCATAGGATGTGCGGTTGGTCTGTGTGGTCTCTGTAGGGGTTGGTGTGTATGGTTCCTGGAGGATCTGGGATGGGTCTGTGGCCTGTCTTATGATGCGTTTCTGTGGGTCCCAAAACATGAGGGATGGGTCTGCCTGGCCATCCTTGAGGCAACTCTGTGGTCCCTGGAGGATGTGATAGGGGTTTGCTTGGCCTCCCTTGAAGGGTCTCTGTGGTCCCCAGAGGATGTGGGGTGGTGGTATCTGGTCCTCCCCTTGGCAGGGTTCCTCCATGGCCAGGGTGGGACTCTTCAGTCACTCTTGGGGCATCTCGGTGGTCTCGTCCTTGCCCTGACCCCGTCTCTCCTCGCTCCCAGCCCCCTTCTTTTTGACGTGGAGCGTGGTCAACTCGGTGCACTGGGCCAATGGCTCCACACAGGCCCTGCCAGCC
>NW_005847172.1:0-468 GCF_000455745.1 Alligator sinensis
TAATGATTTAAGCAGAGCAATAAGCCACCTGCCCTAGTTCAGCTCTACAGAGGGAATCATTAAGGGGCCATTCAAATGAAGAAATAATGGTGCTCGGTCATAGGTGAATGCTTGCAGCACCTTGGAGGAAGTTGGATTAAGCCCTTAAGCACCTGTCTTTTAGACTTTTGGCTACAGAGAGAAATAAGTAAAAACTGGGAGGCCTGGGGGAAAGGGTACAGATCATCAGCCATTTTGTTATCAAAAACCAAAGCAAATGTGGTCTGGAGTCAGGTGCCAATTAATCCAAGCCCTTGAAGTTGAGGAATGAATGCTTCTGGTTTGGGTTCATCTCTGAGAATGTCACTGTCTCAGTGATACATTGATATGATTGAGTCCTGGCTCATGTTATGACAGAGACATGGCTGTAAATGTGATGTAGTGACTTAATTCAATGATCAGCCCCCCAAGATTGTGGTTGAGCTGTTG
>NW_005847173.1:0-468 GCF_000455745.1 Alligator sinensis
GCAGAGCCCAGGAGAGTCCTGGGGTGGTGGAAAGAATTTGGGGAGCAGAGAGACTTGAAGAGCAACAAGCCTCTTGCTGACATTATCAGGAGCTCACTCCCAAGTGCAGAGAGCCAAGGGTACTGGCATGGGAAGGCCTGGTCAGAGTCCATGGAGCCATGGCTCCCTACCTCTAACAGTGCTGCCTGGGCTGCCTCAAAGGACCGAGCAATTGGAACGTGATGAGCTGAGGTTACACAGGTACATTAATTCCTATGTCCACAGCAGTGTCCACATCACGTGTCAGCTGAGTAATGGGGAATTTTGCACCCCTCCCTGTCATAGCTGATCTTGCAAATAAGTGTAGTACAGAGTAATTCCAGATAGGGCTGTGGGAACTGAAGGCAACTGGAACAGGAGACACTGATGGTGTAATGCTTGTACCTGCAGCTGCAGAAGATGTTTGAGGACGTGGCTGTGTATTTCACG
>NW_005847174.1:0-468 GCF_000455745.1 Alligator sinensis
TTATTTGTTTTATGATATGATGCTTTTGCTCCGGGACATCTGTCACTTTATTGTTGACTCTCTCTGGAGGACACTGTAGGCAGCTATATGTCCTAAACTGTGGAAGAAAGAAGGTTTCAGAGGACTAGAAAAGGGCTGAGAGTACCCCTCCATACAAAAGGCAACATGCAAGGCAATGACTGCAAGGGATCCCTCCACATGTACACTGCAGCCACAATGGATAGCAGAAGAGTTATGTCATGATGCAAGGCAGATAGTTCCGGAGTGGCCTGATCTAATGTCTAGTGCGTGCATGTCATTTCTGGCAACTCTGAGAGAGTACTCCTGAGGGCTGCAGATCCCTACCTGCTACCCTGTGTTGGCACTCCATCCCATTCAATGTCCTCCTCCATGGCCTTGTGTCTGTGCATGCCACTGCCAGAGATGTTGTTCAATGTCAATGGATTGTGGGACTCAGGGCATCAAGCA
>NW_005847175.1:0-468 GCF_000455745.1 Alligator sinensis
TATTATTGGTACTTACTCACCATGCCAGAGTAGGATTTGAACCCATGAATCCTGGTCTCAAGGCAAGACCTCAACCACAAGGCCAGCTAGTTCTCCTTTTCAGTGACTTGTCGGGTGCGCCTCTTATCTCAGTGCCTCTGGGCGCAGCAATGAAAGAGTTTGGGTCCCAGGAGTAAAAAACTTCTCCCAGAGACCAGTTTATTAGGGGTACTTGCTCACAGTGCCAGGACAGGATTTGAACCCCTGACACCAAGTCTCTAGAGAAACACCCTCCCCACAAGGCCAGCAAGCTCTGCTGAAAGGGACACTGTCGGGTGCGCCTCTTGACCTGGTGCCTCCAGCCACAGCAATGAAAGAGGGAGGAGGCCACAAGAGCAAAGAAGTCTCCCAGGAAACCACCTTACCGGCCAAGGCCAGGATTCAAACTCAGGACACTGAGACTGCAGGCCAGTGCTCTGCCCTCCAGGC
>NW_005847176.1:0-468 GCF_000455745.1 Alligator sinensis
ATTCTGGGATTATATTGATAATGATATTCTATTACATTAGTCCTGATAGTATCATCATCATGAATAATACAGTGTTATAAATAATATATAAGAATGATAACCGTCTTCTACAAACACCCCTGCACCCACAGGAATAAAAGGTTCATTTCTTTGGCCTCAGGTAAACTGAGGCATGCTGGACTACCACTTAACTTATATGTATATCATAATATTTATATCATATAATAAATAGCTATCATATAAAACACACAAACTTACCTATTTACTTAGATTAAAACGGGCTTGTTATACCATGACAATCATTATTCCTACTATTATTATTAATAATAAGGATGCCACCATCACGCCCGTTGCATTCCTGGAGGCCTCGTCTCCACCGGGCTTTCCCTCAGGACCGGTCCGCGCTGCCCTGCCCAGCCCGGCCCAGCGCGGAGCGGAGCGGCCCCCGGGCCCGGGTGGCGGCGGCAG
>NW_005847177.1:0-468 GCF_000455745.1 Alligator sinensis
GGGGAAGACACAGCCAGTACCTGCCCCCGCCCCCCGCCTGCACACCTGAGTGCTTCACTGCCCAGCCCAGAGCAGTGCCAGGCAGGCCAGGGCCTCACTGACTTCTACCCCTGCCCCATCTACTGCTCTGCTTTCCGCTCCCATAACCTCACAGCTGGTTGTCCCTGGCCCCTATGACTGCAGTGGCCAGGCCCCACCTCGCCCAAGTTTCCAGACACAGGCTTGCTAATGTGTGAAGCGACAGCAGTTTCCAGCCTCCCATCCATGGAGCCAGCCTCCAGCCACCACAGCAGCTTTCCCTTTGCGCTCAGCGGGAGACAGGCTGCTCCCACATGCCGGGCTTGCGTGTACATGTGTGTTCATGTGTCTGTCCTGGAGGCACGTGTGTGCATGTGTCTGTCAGTCCATCTCAGACACCCGGGTACCATGTATGTGTGCATCATGGGTTCTGTGTGCAAGTTGTGTGCA
>NW_005847178.1:0-467 GCF_000455745.1 Alligator sinensis
GGACCAGCTCTGAGCAGCATGGATGCGAGAGCCCAGTCCTTATCGCACCCTGCAGGACTTGACCCAGAGTCCAGGCTGGCTGCCGAGCCCCGGAGATCATCCTATGGGCTGATGCCAGTGGCTGCCAGGCTCAGCCTGTCGGGCTGCCCACCTTGAGCGCCAGCAGCTCTGGCCGTTCAATTTGGGTGGCGACACACGGGTACAAAGTGACTGAAGTCAGCACATCCCACCACTTTGGATGCAGAGGTGGCTTCCGGGGAGGCAGGTGAAAGCCCATGAGGCACCAGGGCTGGGCATTAATCCAGACATGGCCCGTGGAGGGGTGGGAGCACTGGTGACGATGCGGGGGACACAGGAGGGTCAAATCTTTCCACCCCGCTAAATGCCCCCTGGGAGAAGCCAGTCAGGGGCTTGCTCCGCACAGCGGCAGCTTGCACCGAAACCCTCGTGCATTGGCTCCAGGCCGC
>NW_005847179.1:0-467 GCF_000455745.1 Alligator sinensis
CCCCGCGCGACTGGCGGCGCCCTCAAGGTGAAGGAATCAAGCAGCCTCCTGCGCATGCGCGCAGCGCCCCACCCCCTCCGCTCTGGAAGACGAGCTAAGGGAGGGGCTGCTCCTTTAAAGGAAGGCCGGGGGCGGAGCCAAGCGCAACGGAAGGGGGGGCGGAGTCAGCATGCCCCCTGTGGGGAGACCCCGTGCGGGGCGGGCCGTGGCAGGACTGAGGGGCTCGGTTTTTTTCTCCTTCCCCACGCGTCAGCAGGCCTGGGGATTGGCTAATAGACGTGTAGTATGACGTCACGCATCAAGTGCAAATGCCCCCCCCAGCACCCGCTGGCTCTGTGCCCCATGGCAGCTCCCTAGACCTGCCCCCAGGTGCATGGCACCGAAGAAGGAGCGGTGTTGGGCTGGGATTACTGTGCCAAACCCACCTGGGTCTTTGCCATCACCACGGACCCAGCGCTGGGTGTCCA
>NW_005847180.1:0-467 GCF_000455745.1 Alligator sinensis
ATCATTTTTCAACACAAGAAATGTTTCAGGAAACATATTTTCCCAACTTTCCCTATCACAGGCCCATAGAATCAGCTGGGTGGGATCCCCTACAATATTTCTGCTGAAGATGGGCCAGACGGGAACAAGGGGAGCAGGGTGTGTGGGACCAGCAAGCAGAAGGGATTCTGGCTAGACAGTCAATTGATGAAGGCAATATCCTCAGGGCAGGCAAGTTTCTGTTTTCTGCGGCCAGGGCTGTTTCTTCAATTTTGAGCAGACAGCCATTTCACAGAAGAGGGGAAGTGCTTCTGAATCTGGCACCAAAGGGTTTACACAACAAGAAACGTGTGCCCACTCTATGAGCTTTTTCTTCTGGTCTTTCCTCATTTCCTTCAGGCCCAGCCCAGTGAAGAGAAGGAGCGAAGGTGCAATGCAACTTCAGCAACAGAATTTGTCCTGCTGGGACTCCTGAAGCACACCAAAGT
>NW_005847181.1:0-466 GCF_000455745.1 Alligator sinensis
CTATTACAACCATGCTAACTAATACTAACACTACAACAACAACTTCTACTACAACTACTACGAGGAGAACTACTAATACTGTGACAAATACTAATACTACTACTGCCACTACGAAAACAACAACTAATATTACTACTGCAACAACAGCTACTCACTTTCAAGTAAAACTACTATTATTACGAGAACAAATACTACTACAACTATTAGTATTACTACAAAAACTACTACAACAACTACTTCTACTAAAACGACAACATCTACTACAAGAACAAAAACAACACCTACTAGTATTAAGTTAAATACTAAAACTACGAAAACAACTACTACTACGAAGACAACACGTAGTACAAAAACTACTACTAAGACGAATACTAAAACTACTGCTGCTACTACTATTTCTAAGACAAAAACTTCTGCTACGACAACTACTACTATTAATACAACAAAAACTAATACTAAAACTACT
>NW_005847182.1:0-466 GCF_000455745.1 Alligator sinensis
CTCAATTCACAAAAGTTATGGAGGAGTGTCCTAAATCCAACAAAGGGTGCCCTGAGTATAAGAAGGTTGAGAACTACTGCAGTAGAGGTTCCTCTGGACCACAGGACAAAATAATACCTTTGATAAATCTCCTGTATTGGTCTAGCTATTAACTAAACATAGGATCTAGTAGTCAGAAGCCAGCATCTCTGAAGTAAACTCCCCAGATAAACCAGAATAAACAAAAATAGCCTTGATATTCACAGGTGAGGCTGGCAAACTTCCAGGCTCCTAGGTAAAAAATGAAAAACAGGTGTCCTGGAAGTTCTCATCTTTACAGATTAACTTTTCTGTGTAGGTCTCTCTATTAGCACTTCTCTTGCTAGTGAATCATGATTTTTTTAGGGCTCAACTGCCTTTCCTGAGCTCCTCTGAATTCAGAGCAACACTCCTAGATCCAAGGTTTCCCTTTTGCTCTATTGTCTCT
>NW_005847183.1:0-466 GCF_000455745.1 Alligator sinensis
GGACGGCGGAGTCCCCAGGACAGAGGGCATCGAAGTTACTACCTGCAGGCACTGCCCATCCGGGGCATGGGTGCCAAAGGGCTGGGGTTCGTGTCTGATGGTCCCTCTCCGGCCTCTGGTTTACAAAGCCCGTGACCCAGATTCAGCAAGACACATCGTTTTCTGGCTGAAACACTGCACTGAGCTGCTGGAGAAGACTGAATTCAATATTGTATTTAAGACATCCCGCCTCCCCTTCCATACTAAAGAAATTCTTAACTGTGATAAATGTGAAGAGTCCCTTGCTGGTTCAGGTAGGTGCAGCCTGTCTACCAGTAGCTCAGAGCAGTTCCCGGGTCTCTCCTATGCACTGCCACATGCTGAAATGACACACTGCTTTTAATACAAGGTACATCTTGCTTCACTCTTTATTTACTCATTAAAGCAGGACTTTTAACTTCTTCCTGTCCTCAGCACTCCACGACTC
>NW_005847184.1:0-466 GCF_000455745.1 Alligator sinensis
ATTTAAAATGTTTTTTATGGCCAAATAGAGGTGTACAAACTTCAAATGCAGACACGATTTACATGGTATTAGGTATCATTACAAATCAAAATTTAGGCCTACTATTGCAGACCTATAAAATGCAAATACACCCCCCAGTCCCACCCCTACCCCTATATTTTAAGAAATGGTTTGTAGTTTTGCATTCAAGTAATTAATAGTTTGAAGTTTTCTATTCATTCAGCTTTCATTTTTTCAAAGGAATATTAGCTAGGATTTTCCCAGATGGGCACAGCGAAAGAATATTACTAGATAAGTATATTAATGGGTAGATGGGATGTGGCCTTACTTGGATTGAAATCTAGATGCTCCCACTCAAAACATGATAGAATTGACCCAACAAGTTACACACCTCTCCACTTTGGGTTTTACACATACATTTTTTTTTATTCTTCTGCTCCTTTCTGTTCTTATGCTACCTACTTAT
>NW_005847185.1:0-466 GCF_000455745.1 Alligator sinensis
ATTAGTTCAATTCTTCCCAGTGGGGTGAGCAGGTGCTGAGCCAGGCCACTGCATTCCCCTCCCCCATCCCCAGGTGGAGCCTGGCTGGGGGAGAGGCAGTTCCCTGCTGCTCCGATGTGTTTGCCCCCTGGCTCCTGCCTCTCATAGGTGGGGGCTGCAGAGGGGGCAGGTCTGAAGTGATCACAGCCCAGTGAGCTGGGCTGTGGGGGAGTGAAAAGCCCACAAGTGGGGGCTTCCCCCTCCCATCAGGCAGAACCTGGCTGGGGGTGCTGGTGATGGGCTGGGTCAGTGCATTCCCCCCTATCCTACCTCCCCTGTCAGAGATGGGGGTATGGAGAAGTGGCAGGGCTGAGCATATGCCAGACCTGAGAGCCAGGCTACAGGGGAGTGAAAAGCCCCTGGTGGGGGCTTTCCCCAGCTCATGGAGCCAAGGCTGGCCTGGTGCAATTCCCCCCACCCCCACCCC
>NW_005847186.1:0-466 GCF_000455745.1 Alligator sinensis
AGCTCAAGTGTGGAGCAAGCCTCCTACTCAGGCCTCTGAATCTGGAGTAGGACACTCAGGATACTCTGCCCGATATGTTATATATACATGCATACCTACATCCGTATATCCCAGTTCCTGGATTTCTATAGAATAATCAAGACTCCACCTCAACCCCTTAATTGCGTCTTTAAAAATAGTTGTGAAGCAGTTTAGAGAGAGAAAAAAAATCTCATAATCCAGTGGTGCGTGGCCCCTAGGTGACTCTTTGGCAGGTGAAAGCCATGCCATCTCATCCTCCTTGCTCTTACTACTCAAACTAACTTGGGTCTTCGTTAAAGCTGGCTTAGGATTCTTGCCTGTGCTAGGACACAGCCCTGACTACAGTGTAGACAGACCCTAAGCCAGTCTAGGGGCCATGCACCCCCACCACTGGATTCTGTGCCACTGAATCGTCTTTCTTTTAACTGCAGATACCCACCTTGTT
>NW_005847187.1:0-466 GCF_000455745.1 Alligator sinensis
AGACCCGTTTTTGTCCATGTGCCATTCAGCATAGCAGACTTGATAAATTGGAAACAGTCCATGGGCCAGTACCGCCAGAATCCGGAAGCAATGGCACAGTTGTTTTCTACCATTTTCCTCACCCACCAACCCAACTGGATAGATATTCAGGCCTTATTGGCCGCTCTTCTGACTCCGGAAGAAAAGAGGTTGGTCTTAGAGAAGGTGTGCACGATAGCACAGCAGCGCCACCCAACCGGTGATGTAGATGAACTTTTCCCTAAGGAAAATCTATACTGGGATCCCAACACCCGGCGGGGCCGGCACGAGTTAGCGCTGTATCGGGAGTTTGTGCTGGCTGCTCTCCGGGAGGCTATCCCCAAGCAGAAAAATTTGTCTAAATTGTACGAAGTGTGGCAGGGTCCGGAGGAGGATCCATCCAGTTTTTATAGGAGATTGTGCAAGGCAGCCAGACAGTGGACGGATT
>NW_005847188.1:0-465 GCF_000455745.1 Alligator sinensis
ATAAATTTGACTTGGCTGGCAGGGATTTAATGAATTGAAATCAGTTTGACTTCTAATTAAATGAATATAAAGAACAGAGGTGTAAATAGGAAATGCTGTACCCTGGGCAAGTGGCAATAACCTGGGCAGTAGCAGTGGCAGCCATGTCAGCAGTGATGGTGACTGCCATTCACCTGGGGCTGGCACTCTATTTGCCTACCCCTAGTTACACTTAAGACAGAGACAGACAGCTGTGCAGTTTCCCTCCTCCCCTAAAAATGCCTATTAATAAAGACAGGTGAAAATAGGCATTTTAAGATATGTAAGCAAGTATGAACAGAACAGCAAACTGACTTTCTAAAGGCAGTGAATAAAGCAGATTTCTTTCTTCTTTTACTAGGATTCCCATGCTGTTTTGCTGCAGCAATTCTACTGGTTTTCTCAACTACAGCCTCTTTAAAGAAAATGCGGCAAAGTTTGTTGAGG
>NW_005847189.1:0-465 GCF_000455745.1 Alligator sinensis
CAAGCTTTCACAGTTTTCATATGCAGCAGGGCATGTCCAGCAGCCTGAGCTGTCTTCATAAGTCTAGGGCTTGGGGGATGGGGTCCAGTCCACCCACTGCAATTAGCAGCTACACCCAGGCCCCCAGTGGCGAGTTTGCTGGAGTGGAAGCCATACTGGCTGGGGGTGAAGAGGAGTCAACTCCAGGGTCCCAGAGCTGAGTCTTATGACACAAGACATCCTGAGAGTGAGCGGCTTCCAGCTGTGCAGATGGGCTGAAAGTCACAGGAGGTTCAGCTGCAGACAGGACCCTGACAGCTCAGTGGAGCTGCAAACAACCAGGCGTGTCCCTGACACACAGTTGCTCAGGCCCACGGTTTTCCCGGAGCTGCTGGGAGGAAGCAGGAGGGAAATGGTGAGCCAGGGGCGCTGTGCCAGGTGCATGGACAGTACATGCATATGGCCCCAGGCAGCCTTGAGCCTGGA
>NW_005847190.1:0-465 GCF_000455745.1 Alligator sinensis
CCCAACCAGAGCAAAGTCTTTGAGGTTACCTAAAACTGGGACACCAGCAACCACTTCATTTTCCAGGGGATCCTCATACACTTTACTGACTGATGTTTTATCATTTGGACCCATCTCAACTGGCTGCCACTCCACAGTACCATCCACTAGAGAAACTGCAACACCAAGTGGCAGAGGGGCAGCTATGACAGAGAGAACCCCTGTATGGCTGCAAGCAAATCTGGCACAACACACTGGTCCAGGACTGGCTACTAAAAGCCATCTCAGAGACAATAGAAACACAGCAGTATACCACACCATCCCAGGCTGCAACAGCCAGCTGCACCCAGACATCATCAAAACAGACAAGGACAATGAACAAGCCCTGATGATCAATGTGACCATCCCTTTCAAGAACCAGTTGTAGGCTTTTCTTGAAGCCGAAAAGTGAAAACTGAAAAAGTACAAGTATGATAAAACTTGTGC
>NW_005847191.1:0-465 GCF_000455745.1 Alligator sinensis
CAACATACCTACTCTCCCTAAGCTATTCCTCCTGTCTGTCCTATTCCCTACTGTGACTGCTTCATAAGAAATTGATGTATAAAGCAGGGATGGGTATCATAGTGGGAAAAAGCTTTCTTTCAGGACAGCATGCCTAGGGGAGAGCTTGCATCTTTAGGATATACTAGCTGGGTGGTGTCTTCTACCAAGACCTTCACAAGAACACCCTCTTCTTTTCTAGGCATGCCATAGTTGAGAAGGGCTAAACTGCTGAATAAGGGTCATTTCCTTACACGAGATCCCAGATGATGCATGTTCCATCAAGGCTGGCTGTGATACACTCCAGGTTGTTCTTCTTAATCTTAATGCAAGACACAGCAGAGATGTGTTCCTTCAAAACTCCTTCTAGCTTGCGTGTGTTCTGGCCAATTTCCCACACCCTCACCTGAAAGCCACCAGCAAACAACATTGTAAGGCCTTCTTCTT
>NW_005847192.1:0-465 GCF_000455745.1 Alligator sinensis
TAGCCTGGTGGAGAGAGTGCTGGCTTAGAGGTTTGGTATCATGGGTTCAAATCCCACCCTGGTATTGGGAGCAAGTACCTTTAATGAACTGGTCTCTGGGCCAAGCTTTTTACTCCTGGGGCCCCCAACTCTTTCATTGCTGTGGCCAGAGGTACCGAGTCAAGAGGCGCACCCGACAGGTCCTTTGGAAGGAAAACTTGTTGGCCTTGTGGGCTGAGTGCTTCCCTAGAGACTGGGGATCATGGGTTCAAATCCCTCTCTGGCACAATGAGTAAGCTGGTCTCTGAGAAAAGTTTTCTACTCCCTGGGCCCTGACTCTTTCATTGCTGTGCCCAGAGGCATTGAGATAAGAGGCGCACCCGACAGGCCCTTAAGAAGGAGAGCTTGTTGGCCTTGTGGGGAGAGTGCTTGTTTAGAGACTTGGAATCATGGGCTCAAATCCCACCCTGGCACTGTGAGTAAGCT
>NW_005847193.1:0-465 GCF_000455745.1 Alligator sinensis
AACCCGCATAAAGCAAGGGAAACCTGTACTTCAGGAGGCACAGGGAACGCAGAGCTACTCAATTCCTGTTTCACTTCAAGCTTCACAAAACAAACTCATTCACAAAGTGTGAAAAACCCAACACATTGTGCCTAGGATTGGCAAAAGCAATAAAAAACCAAGAAGGGAAAAGTATGCACACCATGGTAAGTAGAAACATGTCAGAAGAACTCAGGACTACTGTAATTTGAAGGAATTTAAGTCAAGGCTTAAGAGACTTCAATCCTGTGTGCTGAAGGAACTTCAGAGCTATTGGCAATATTACTTCCAAAATCACGGATCACAAGGGAAGCTCCAGAAGGTTGGGAAAAAAGGTGAATGTAATACCCATCTGTACAAAGGAAAACCTGGGGCACAGCTATCCAAATAGCAGCTTGCAAGTGGTTAAATCTTGGTCAGTGGGGCCGGAAATTCTGCGATTGAGTG
>NW_005847194.1:0-465 GCF_000455745.1 Alligator sinensis
TGGTCTCCTTCTCCTTCCTCTGCCGCCACTGTTCTGCCTCGGTATCCAGTCGTTGGGCCTCAAAGTGGTGTGCGCCTTACTGGACTAGGTGGCACCACACCGAACGGTCAGCCGTTTGCTCCTCCAAGCTGTTAGTGTCAATGCCCTCGTGTTTGAGGGCGACCTTGAGCGTGTCTTTGTACCATTTCCTTGGCTGCCCATGGTCTCACACAGAAGTTTGCTGCAGTTGTATTTACCCCCGGTTAATTAATAAACCTTCATCTTTGTAGGGGATAAGTAACCTAATCCTGGAAAAATACAGTATTCTACTGTGTAAGGCAGGGAGTTAAAACTGAGGCAAAACAGTCAAAAGAGGGTTAAGTAGGCATCTCATACATTGTAAGCATCTGGCCTACTGAGTGATTTTAGGAAGTGCCTCCTCATAGCCCACAATGAAACAACCAGCCATCCAACACACGTGTGGTG
>NW_005847195.1:0-464 GCF_000455745.1 Alligator sinensis
AGACATGGACAATGTACAGGAGGCACTTCAAGTCGCTGAAGAAGTAGACAGACGCATCAACAATAGCATCCTCTTGCAAGCAAGCCCCATGAGAATCTAGGCAATTATTATCTGGCATCAACTTTGCTAGGCCAGCCATATCATTCAGGTGTGTGGGCACATTGGGACCCAAAGCAAAATTTATTATCCCAGCTCAGTCAAAGCCACAACTTCTTTTAAACTGTGTGGCATGTGCAGCCGCACTCATGCAGTGCTTCCAGACGCACCTGCGTGACCCCACACACCACACAACTTAGAGGGAATGCTTGTCAAGGCATACACTCAAGAAGAGGGAAGAGAAAGTGCTTTAAAGATGCCCTCAAGACAAACTTGAAAAATGCAACAGCAATATCAACTCATGAGAGACTCACCCAGGACCACCCCAAATGGAGACAGAGTCTGCTGCAAGGATCTCAGTATTTTGA
>NW_005847196.1:0-464 GCF_000455745.1 Alligator sinensis
CTTTTAGTTCCTCCTTTACTCCACTGAGAAAACACAAGTGATACAGACTAAGTTGCCAGCTGCCAGTTGTATGGTTTTGCAAATGCAGAAGTGCCAAAGCTGCTTCTCTTGAATTCCTTAAAACTAATAGGAAATCTTTTGAGGAAACTCAGTAGAGGGAGAGATTAGGTATTCTGTTTTAAATAATGAATAGGACTGGTACTAAATTAGATGAGGGCTTTAATTTGTGAGCTGGGAAACTCTTAATAGAATTACTGAGCAAATTCCACATGGAACTCAAACAAATCCCTTTAACAATTTACATCCATAAAGAGCAGAGAAGCCTATTGTATTCAGAAGGGGGGAGTATGGAGGGGTTCCACATGTCATTTAAAGAGAACTGCATTTATTTATATTCGCTTTCAGCAACATGTCACTTATATCAGTTGAATTGTGTCAGAACCCAGTAATTAAGTGCCTCGGCA
>NW_005847197.1:0-464 GCF_000455745.1 Alligator sinensis
TCCAGGGGGTGCTTTGGGAAGGAGACTGGACAAGGCTTCTTTTTGGAGAGTCCTGGAATGATTCATGACTGTAAGCATGTTACCACCAGTGAGCTTCTTCAGGCAGGTTTTTGTTCCCTGGACAGCTTCTGAACTGGCTCTAGCATTAAACAAACAAAGAAAATAAATAAAATGTTCTGCCCCAGGCACTGGGAGTGGTCCCCTGTGTCTCTGGCTTTCACACAGAAGGCTTTCCCTTCACACCCTGCTCCTCCCTCCTTTCACATCAAGTGGCTCAGCTTTCTGGAATTTTTAACTCCCAGGAAGCTACTCCCTCATTGGTTGCCTTATCACAGTTGCAGCAACTTAGCCAGGCTGGTTAACTGTTCTTAAGGGAACAGGGCATCTTGCTACATACTTCCCCACATAAAAGTGAAGTTGGAGACTTGCTTTTCTGTGTTTAACCCCTTCCTTCGCATGAGAAG
>NW_005847198.1:0-464 GCF_000455745.1 Alligator sinensis
CACTGTAGAAAACAGTGGCCCATTTCCTCCATCAACAGGAGGTTTCTGTATCACATGCCCATTGCATTCAATGTTCCCTCTAAGGAGTAGTGGTCCGTAAGTGTGCCGCTTTGGTCCATGAGCGCGCCGCTTCGGTCCTGCCTCCCCCTTTCAGCTTGGTCCACTGGTAAGCGTCCCACCGTAAGAGTCCAGGTGGGATCTGGCAGGGTTTGGCCACTACCCTTCTCCATGCTAACTGCTGCCCAGAGCTGCGTAGTGGAGTGCTGTGGTCCAGCCATGGGCCGGACACAATCAATCGATAGAAGCGAAAGGGTGGCACTGGGGCTGGCATGGGACACTTACTTAAAGTAAGCTCCTCACTCCTCAGGCAGGGCAGGCAGCAGCTCCTCCCCGAGGTGAGGCAAGGCACGGATGAGGGCTGGGGCTGGGGTTGGGGGCTGGCGCGGGCTCTGCTGGCTCCGGGG
>NW_005847199.1:0-464 GCF_000455745.1 Alligator sinensis
TAGAAACGGTATCCTTGAAACCATGCATTTGTTTGGTGGTTTAGTTTGTTCTTAAACTGCGGGGGTGGAAAGTGTGCGTGCATCTTACATGCAAGGGTGCCTTCTCTTCGAAGGAATAACGCGCGGGATGGGAGCACAGGTGCATGGTTTACAAAGGGTTAGGGGAGTAACATGCAACTGGCTCCATTGAGCAAACGCAGGGGGTAAAACCATCTGACCCCTTCCTAAATCCTAAACTAAATCTCTCTGCTCACAGGGTGACGAGGGGCTCGCAGGCATTCGAGGCCCCATTGGCATGATGGTAAGAGCCAGCGGAGCTCGTGAGAGGGGTTTTACGGCATGAGTGCAGCAGGCCTGAGTCGTTTGCGCTTGCCCTGAATGAGCCCACTGCTGGAGACCAAGCTTTTCAAAGCCAAATAGAGGGTCCAAATGCCCCATTCCCTATGATTTCAGTGGTGGTAGTG
>NW_005847200.1:0-464 GCF_000455745.1 Alligator sinensis
TCCCTCCCTATTTCTTTAATTAGATCAAAGTCGTGGCAGGAGACAACCAAGGGATTTAGGTGGTACCCTGCGCAGACACACTAACAAAGCCATTTCCTTCTCTCTGGAGAAAATGAATTATAGTTCTGTGGAAGTCTCTCCTCTGAGAGCTGGACAGATTCCCAGGTCACAATAGAGGAAGGTGCACCTCTGATTACTGAGAACTGGCTGAGGGTGAAGCTGAGACCATGTAAAGGATCTTTGCACATGGAGCACTGAGTGTTTTATTTAGATTTTAGGAAGCAGGATTGCCCAACCTTTTGGCAGCATGGCCTGGATGAATGGTGTGGGGTGGGCCTGCTGCAGCATGCATGGGGTCAAGGTCTGATGTGGTGCATGCTGGTCCAATACACCATAACATGCCCTTAGCCCCATGTGCGCTGGATCAGGCAAATTACCCCAGCTCCAGCCCCAGCTCCATGTGT
>NW_005847201.1:0-464 GCF_000455745.1 Alligator sinensis
GGGCTAGAAAGAATATATTTAACATGTTTTTATTTTAAAAAGTGAGAAAGTGCAATTGATAATTGCATTATGTGAGAAGCTCTGACTTTTGGCATTTTCTTTCCCAGTTTCTGTGCCCACCACTCTAAGAGTCAGTCATTCCTCTTGTTATTGATTGAAAATGTTCTGACAGAACAGGACAACTCCTCTCAGTTGATGTACCTTATTCTCTGCCCTTTCTGGGACCAAATTTACCAGTGATCCCAGTCACATACCTGCAATATAAATAGGAGGATAAAAGGAAAAACCACCTACCTGTAACTGCAACCCAAAGCAGGCAAACATTACAAAGAAGAGGCATAGAGAACTTAAAGCACAAATCCCTCTGCAAACACATCGTATGGAATATTTTAACCTTCCTTTCCTGCAAGGAATCTGCAAGGAACATCACTGTCAAAGAGATGGAGTTGAGAAAATTGGCGCCT
>NW_005847202.1:0-464 GCF_000455745.1 Alligator sinensis
ATGTTAGGAAAAGGGAACAGGGTACTTGATAGAAAACTATATATTCAGATACACTGAATAAAAAGGCAGAAAGTTGCAAATGTTTCTGCTTAGAAGAAACAGGAAATCATAGCATAAGGATGACATCACAAAAGAAATAAGGGGTGCAGAAGTATTTCTAGTTACAGGGCCAGAGGTAATTTGCAAACAGCTAAAATCTTAATTTTTTAATAGGATAAGAACAATTCATTTTAATTAAAAAGCCTTTCTCTAATTTCTTCTTGAAATAATTTTGCTTTGTTTTATTTAGTTGGGTTTTTTTTAAAATACAGGAAAGGCATCAAAATCACATTTTGTTAACAAAACCCTGCCCTTCCAACAACCCATGTTTTACTTCCATTATTCCACTGTAAAAAGATTGCTGCTCCCCACCTGACTCTTCAGCCTGGATCTACTAAACAAAGTATGGCTTTTAGAAATACTCT
>NW_005847203.1:0-464 GCF_000455745.1 Alligator sinensis
AAAAAACCTAAAAACAGTCTCCATCCTGTTCTGATGCACAACAGTTAAAAGAATGATTTAGGATTCCTGTATTTGGAGACAAGTAGTTTAGGCCCACAAATTGAGCTTAATACATTGTCTCACATAGGTGTAAAGTGTCATAATACCTAGAGAGACGAGAACTATTCTGTTTCCTCTTCCAAAGCCTTGCAGTTCTGGAAACCCAAATACAACAGAATTTTAGTAATGCAGAAGACTGGGAAAACAAACAAATAGCATCAATAGAGAAGGTGAGAATAATAAGATCTGTTCACTTTTAACAAACTGTCTCAGTAATGCAAGTGATTTTTATCCCAGTATTGCTTCTTTTAGTATTTTACTGCAGGACTAAAATTATGCTGTCAGGGACTACCAGCAGAATGCTAATGGGTTTCCATCAGCAAATCTGCTTAAAACCTAATGGCAGCATGCTGCACCTGATTTAA
>NW_005847204.1:0-463 GCF_000455745.1 Alligator sinensis
TTTTTTTTCCTTTTGGGGAAGAAAATAAAGTATTTATTTTTAACAGTTCAGTTCTGAGGAGAAATTAAAGCATAGTGAATGACAAGTAAATTAAAAATTCTCTTTATTATCCAGGACAGCAGGTTTCCTATTAACAAGGGCAGTTTGTGGTCCCAAAATTTGAGGCCAATCAAACAGTTCATTTTTCTTTAATTTCAGGAATTAAGGAAGTGTAAATGGATTAAAAGCTGGATGATGGACTCAATTTATTTACCTGTTCAGAAATGATTTAGTTGCATTAATACTGTGTTCTCACTTCAATTCATTTTTTGAAACTAGAGTTGCTGAGTACATCAAATCTATCTCATGCTACATGCAGTCATCAAGGGTTTCATCTTGCAAATTTGATGTAAGCAAAATTTCCTTTGATGCTCAGTAAGAGAAGTGCCTAAAAAAGACTTACATTGCAAACCAAGCATAAGGG
>NW_005847205.1:0-463 GCF_000455745.1 Alligator sinensis
TGACTTCAGACTGACATGGCTAACTACTTATGTCTATACGGCCTCTGGGGTGAGTCCAGGACAACCATCACTCACCCTCTCCTGTGAGTGCATTTGAATGCCTCCATGCGTAAAGGTAGTTATTATTCCTTTGGAAGACAGTAATTAGTTAAAGTTCAGCAGTATTGCAATTTGTACATGCAAATAAATGTTTTGGTTTTCAGTATAGGTAAGATTATCTCCTGACTTATTACATGGTGTAACAATGCACCCTAACAGAAGGGAGACCTGCATTTTGAACTTGCATTTCTTACTGAGATTTCTGCCCCTGCAGATGCCATAAACTCTCATTCTCTCCCTTGGGAATATCTCTCCATCTATGGGAAATTGGGCTATTTAAGGCTGTGTGCATTAGCTTGCAGTTACTGATGATTATCCTTGCTATCTTGCTATCCTACAAAATTGACAGAGCCAGGTTTAAAAA
>NW_005847206.1:0-463 GCF_000455745.1 Alligator sinensis
GCTGGGGCAGGCACTGCACAGCCGGGGCAGAACATGGGACAGAGTCATGAGCAGCTCGTCCATGGGATGCGAGGCGTCTCCCACAGCTGGGCCAGCCCACCCTCACCCCGTGCACAGATCTAGGGACACACTTCCCCGGCTGTATGCTCCGGTGTGAGCTGTACCCCCTTCCCGTGCTCCCCAGACGAGCCGCTCGCAGCTCTGTCCCGTGCTCTGCCTGGGCTGGCCAGTCCCAACCCCATTCCCTCCCTCATCGCGGGGGCCTCGATCTGCCCTCCTACCTCCCCTTAAAAACAAGAAAAAATATACAGGGGTACATGAACTGGAACTTTGAGAAAGAAGAGGTACACTTGTTAAAAAACGTTGAAGACCCCTGCTCTAGAGCATTAAAATCTTGGCAGTACGGTACTCAACACCTTTCCATACATCATCAGGAATTTTACCCCATGGTCAGATAGGTACA
>NW_005847207.1:0-463 GCF_000455745.1 Alligator sinensis
AATAAAAGATATCAAATTCACCCAAGGAAGCAGAAAACAGGAATGTGGGAGGAGCAACAGAGATAAGAAACAATGGGCAAGGTAGGAGAGATCCATGTCCCCCGTTTTTGTCACCTACAATTGATTACATCTGCTTCTGGTGAGATATTTACTTTGCCCAGGAGAAATCTTGCCCCATCAAACCTAATGATAGGATATAGCACGTGGAGCCATAATAGCTGTGGCCAAGCAACCCACCGAATGATACTCTGGAAATACAGACAATTTCCTGCACTCCACCGATGTATATCAGACAACAGAGATAAAATGAACGAATTGGCTTGCCTTGTTCACATTAGCAGGGGAAGAAAGGTCCTGATTTGTTGCATTAGATGTCATTGTGATGTCATTAAAAGTTACAAATATTGATCTTGACTTGTTTATAATCTGTTATTACTTTAAAGAAGCCTTACTGAGAGTACAG
>NW_005847208.1:0-463 GCF_000455745.1 Alligator sinensis
GGGCATCTGTTCAAAGCAATGAGGTGAGTGCTGAATGGGTGCAGGCTGGAAGAAGCACGTAGCTAATTCAGATCGCAGTGCAAGCGTTAGGCTGTCCCGAGATAAGCCCAGCCACACATCTACTCCGTACCAGCTCTGAGCGATGCCTTTGTGATAAGCAGCAAATGGATTAACTCCCCCTAGCATGGGAGGGCATGGGTTTGCCATAATGTCAAGCTCATGAATTGTTGGCAGAGTCTGACGGCTGGTGGGGAAAAGGCTGGGCTAGGGAACCCATGGGACATCCCGCTTTGAAAGGCGACCACCTTCACCACAACCAACCTGAACTCCAAGGCCTCCATGTCTGGGGCTTGCACAGAGGATGCTTGCCATGGATATGGGAGTATCTGAAGCCCTGGGCTGACGAGTCTTGGAGGCAGGATACTTGGCAGCGGTAGCACCACACAGACTCGAATGATTGAGC
>NW_005847209.1:0-462 GCF_000455745.1 Alligator sinensis
CACTCTGCTCCGTGCTTCTCTCTCCTGCAGGGTGGAGGAATGTGGTCTCACCGCCGCCTGCTGTTGGGATTTTGCCGCTACTCTCAGCACCAGCCCCAGCCTGACGGAGCTGCACCTGAGTGGTAACTCTGATCTGGGGGATGGCGGCGTGCGGGTGCTGTGTGAGGGACTGAGACGTCGCAGGTGCAAGTTGCAGACGCTGGGGTAAGGAGCATGCAGCTTCCTCCGGGCACGCACTAGGGTCTCTCTGGAAACGCTCGACGTGGCGAGGTGTCTTCGTCCTGGTGTTTGGGACAGTGGGATAGGTCGGCTGAGCACAGATGCCTCGGTCTGTGTCTCTGGGTCTGTGTTGGATTTGCTGACCGTACTATTCTAAGTGAAATCCAGGACACAATTAAGGAAATCCGGGATGGGGGTGCACTATGTGTGTATGCACGAGCACACACACACACACACACACAC
>NW_005847210.1:0-462 GCF_000455745.1 Alligator sinensis
AACAGCAGTGTAAGAACCTGAATAGAATACGGTAGAATATAATTCTGCCTCCATGCTGTTTTTCGGGATGAACACCAGAGGTGTGTGTACCCTCTGCCTGGTGCTCGCTCACTCCCGTTCTCCCTTGTCCATTCAAACCACACTTTTCTTTGCAAATAAAGCCCTGTATGTCATACTGAGGAGAAGGCAAGATCCAGCCAGGACAGATAAATACCTTCATAGTGGCCATGGCAGCTTGATATTGGGAAGGCCTTACTACCTTGGTCCAAAGCTTCTGCAGGTAAAGCCAGTCTCGTCAGTCTTTTTGCTATTCAAAATCCTGGCCTGCAAGAGAAAGCAGCAGAAAAACAGCATTACATTTTCCTTTTTACAAACCTAGATTTTTTTATTTTTTTTTAAGTCTGGTTTTCAACTAGCAAAGGACTAAAAATGGAAAGGAAGAGGCTATTTGCAAAGTCATCA
>NW_005847211.1:0-462 GCF_000455745.1 Alligator sinensis
GCTGCTGTCAGTCAGCTCACACCTCCTTTCCACCTGCACATTCAAGGCAGCAGGCTCTGTTCAGCACTGTCTGAGAGGTGTACCCATTCAGACACTGCCTCTCTTTAGAGGTATAAGTCTCAGCTGTATATGGAGAGAAATGACACCCAAATGTACTTAGGAGGGACAGCAGAGGATAGGATCAAGAAAAAAGGGGCTGCTGATGCTGTCAGAAGCTGCTCCAAGCTCCAGACATTTATAATGATGATAATTGTCCCTTTGGGGGAAGATGAGCAAAAGTTGACTGGGATGGTCCAGAGCTATTGCCAATGATGTCGCTGGTGACACAGTCTGTTCCTGGTTCCTTTGAGACCCGCATGCACAGAAGGAGATGGAGCGGAGCAGCAGGGAGAGCTCATTCAGTCTCACTGATGCTGGCTCCTAGTTGCAATCTCCCTGCTAGTGAAAGATGCAGAGCAGCTG
>NW_005847212.1:0-462 GCF_000455745.1 Alligator sinensis
ATACGTGGAGGGGGCTGGGCTGAGGCTGTCTCAGGCCACGAGACGGAGAAAGAGAGCAGAGGACTTCTTCACACCCTACATCCACATTTCTCCATGATTAAAATGAAACAGCATTAAGATGCAGATACAGATATATTGTGGTGTTTCATTTTTAAAAAATCACGGAAAGAAGTGGATTTCTGTTTACTTTTTTAATTAAAACATTGGGGATTTTTTAAAATCAGAAAACCAAGATCCCTGATGACCAGTGAGTAGCTATCAATGCACGGGGGTGCCGACAATGCTGGCTAAGCAGGTGGGTTTGCCAGGGAGGTGAAATGGAGAAAATGGACGAGCAGCTGGGACACAGTGAGCAGCGGAGCAGCACGTGTGAGGCGCGTATGTCCATAGATAGACACAGCGGCCCCCACGACCTCTGGGATTGCTGCCCAGGCCCAAGGGAGGAGACTGAAGCTGCCCCCC
>NW_005847213.1:0-462 GCF_000455745.1 Alligator sinensis
ACCAGCGCGTGCACACGGGGGAGAGGCCCTACATCTGCCCCGACTGCAGCAAGAGCTTCACCACCAGCTCTGCCCTGACCAAGCACAAGAGGATCCACACAGGCGAGCGCCCCTACGTCTGCCCCGATTGCGGCAAGAGCTTCACCCAGAGCTCCAATGTCATCACACACTGGCGGCTCCAGCACGGCAAGTCCCTGTGAGAGCCCCAGGCCACGTCGCTGACCCATCCTGCAGCACCGGCCCCTGGCTGCCCTGCGGGGGAAGGGACAGATGCTGGATTGGTGGCGACCCTCCAGGGACCAGGCCTCCCTTGCTGCTGCCGAGCCCCTCTGCTTTCCACTTGTCTGTATGAGGGAAGGAGAAGCAACCTGCTCATGGGTCCAGCTCCCTGGAGTGATGATTCCCCCTTCCTATCACCACTGCTCTGAACCCAGAGCTCCCAGGGGAGTCCAGAGCTCCCAG
>NW_005847214.1:0-461 GCF_000455745.1 Alligator sinensis
CCCACAGGATAAAGACTCATCCCGCAGAACAAGGAAGGAGCCTGAGCTCCTGCGGGGTGGGATTATGTGACGGGGCCAGACCCTGCAGCAGCGTGAGTCACTGGGGACAGGCTAATATAACGAGGGATGTACCTGCAGCAGCATGATGTCATTGTGTTTAGTTTTCCTCCTGTATTTCGGGTGGACAATCTGGTGACGCACGTCAATCTTCTGTGAGTTTGCTTCTGGTTTCCGAACGTTGTGAGCTCCCAGCACCACAGATATTTTGTTTAAATCCCTGTGTGGAAATCTCAGGATACTGTAGCTGTCCAGGCATTGCAAACAGGATGTCTAGAGCATTTCTCTGTGGCTCTTACACTCTCTGACCCCTTTTGGGTGCTGTGGTCCAGATCCCAATGCAGTTCTTAGACACACAAGCGGGCTTAAGCAGCTGAGTGTGATCTTATTCCACCTTGCTCAGA
>NW_005847215.1:0-461 GCF_000455745.1 Alligator sinensis
CCTGTGTCTCTACGTGTCTGTAGGCGTGTGTCTATGTCTGTGTGCATGTGTGTGTGCTTGCACATGTGCATATATATGCATGTATCTCTCTTTCACGAGCATTTGTGGGTGACACTCAAGTCTCAGGTGCTGTGAAATGATCCAGGGAAGTGGCTTCAGCCCAGCAAAGCTTGGGCTACACGTACGTACACATATGCATACACCCACACACATCTACATGCACATCCACTCATATAGATGTATACGTCTACATGCATGCTCACACTTTATAATGTAGCAAATTATATACAACGCCCAGCCCCCCCACCCCCCGAGTGGAGGGGCAAGACCCTCTAGCCTGGAGGCTCTGCATTTGGTCCCAGCAGGAACACCAATTTTCCATACGTGCACGTGCACACACACACACACTGTGAGGCTGCAGGTCGGGAGTGACGGGCACTAGCAAGGCAGTGGATGGCAGG
>NW_005847216.1:0-461 GCF_000455745.1 Alligator sinensis
AGGAAGAGCAGCTCTCTCCAAAGCACAAGCTCCTTTGGAGAGAGCCAGGCTTGTTCAATTAGCCTCCCCGGAGGGGTGGAAGAGCGCGTTTCCCAAGGCAGGCTTGCAGCTCAGACGTACCTGACACGTTAAGTTGGACGATTAGTGCAGTACATGGGCTATTATAACTGGGGAAAAAGTAACCATGGTAGGTTCCCGTATCGTTCTGGGTTATATTTTTCAGCAGCAAAGATGCATTGCCATTGTCAATCTCCTCGGGAAAGACCTCGGTTCGCCCACGAAATCTCTTTGCCTGGCTCTCAAGGTCATCCTTGCCATCTCTGTAGGCATGCATCACTTCAGGTGAATGCAAATGCACCGCTTCAGTCTGCCAGTTCAGAGTAGCTCCTAAAGGATCCACAGCTGCATCTGGAACAACAAAGGGCAGGAGCACACCATGGTGCACAGGCGCTGTAATGCTG
>NW_005847217.1:0-461 GCF_000455745.1 Alligator sinensis
AGGCAGGGTAGATTTGCACCTTGGAGACTAAGTAAATCAGAGCTACGTAAGCTTTTGTCAGCAGCAGTTCACAGACCTGGCTTCAGCGACTCGAGCAAAACCCAGGTCTATTTCTTCTCTGGCAAACTGTGAAGGCAGAGGTGAACTACGAACCATGCAAAGCAGCACACTAACAAGTGTGCAATTACAAAACCAGCTTTGGACGATACTAACACTCCCAGCCCTCCTTCTCCCCTCCCTTGACAGGAGAGTGGGTCCTGGGAGAACAGGAGGAGAAATGCTTCTATTTTGGTGAAAAAAATAGTGAATGACTATTTCCACATGCATGAGAAATGAAAATCTTCATAAAAAAAGTCAAAGGTAAAGAATTTCAATTCTACAGAGTTTTCCAAGAAGTTCAAAGCAGTTATATATAAGCACAGGCACACCCACAAGCACATGCACAGACACGCACAGTTTAC
>NW_005847218.1:0-461 GCF_000455745.1 Alligator sinensis
GCTGGAGCTCACTTGAAAGCTTTGCCTGCCCCGTGAGCACATCTCCAGAGCCCAGCTGCAGCTGGAGCTTGCTGGATACAGCAGTGACCTCCAAACACGCAACCCAGCAGTACCCTCAGCTGGGGCATGGCCACCAGCAGTGTTGAGCCACTGTACAACTCCTCTTGTAAATGCCCCTTTACACCAGACAGGCAAGGAGGGACAGGGATGTTTATCACCTTCCTGGGTCTGATATAGCTAGTTCCTGAGACTGGCCTGGGTGAAACCAGAGGAAGGGGCCTCACAGAGCTGCCCTGAGCTGAGGATGCTCCCACTGCCCCACCCTCCACACTGGTCTGGCTCATCTCAGAGCCTGGCAGACTGGTGGGGCTGAGTCTGCAGCCTTGGGGCAGCCCCTTCAAGAACCTGGTGGGAAACCGCAGAGGCAGAGGCACCATTTCCCCAGCACTGGGGCAGTCCCC
>NW_005847219.1:0-461 GCF_000455745.1 Alligator sinensis
ATAAACTGGCTAATTCAAATGTATAGTGAAGAAGTGTTTGCAATTTCAGTAAATAGAGCTGAAGCTGTAAAACTGGTTCTGTGCCCTGAGCTCCAGTTACATCAGTTTGCAAAAAGTAATGAAAATGCTATTTTGTTTTCTGCTGCGCTCCAAGCCACTGCAGCCAGTTATGGTAATATGGAAGAAGAGCTTAACCCTGCCTCTCAGGTATGGGCCAATTTAGAGGCCAAAAGGGCAAGACCAAAAGCAGAGCCTCTTGTGCCACCAACTGTGTCCCCGGAGAGATTCTCTGCCCTAAGAGCAAAACTGTCAACATTTTCCCAGGCACACGCAGGGCCGCTAGCTGTTACCCCGCCTGGTCATATGGCCTACAGAGTGTGGCCAGCCCAACCCCCAAAGAAAGGAGTCACAATGCGGGTAGTAGGAAGCGAAAGACTGGTATCTAAAGTTAATATTAGCTC
>NW_005847220.1:0-461 GCF_000455745.1 Alligator sinensis
AGTAGCCCTCAAGTGCACAGTTGGTGGGAGTGAGGTGGGCTGTGGAAGGAGACACAAGGAAACAGGATGATGGGGAGGTCTGGGTGGATGGAGGCTGTAGAATAACATCATAGAATCAGAGACGTGAGGCTGGAAGGGACCTCCAGAGCTCAGAGTCACAGCATCACAGACAAGCCAGGCTGAAGTGGATCACTAGAGGTCATAGCGTCATAGTTACAGAATCCAAGAAAAGTGGAGCTGGAGGGAAGTGCAGATATCATAGGGTCACAGGCAGAGACTCACAGAGAAGTGGGGCTGGACAAGACCTCTAGAGCTCACATCTAGTCCAACCCCATAACTGATATTATATAGCAAGTTTCAAAAGCACAGCAAACTAGATGAAACACAGTTGAAACTGGACAAAACACAGTCCCATCATCATTCTTATTAAATGTACATCTCTTATTGAGATTCATAAAACA
>NW_005847221.1:0-461 GCF_000455745.1 Alligator sinensis
ATCCGGGCTTGTCTGGAAGAGAGCACGTGTCTCTGAGCCCCTGCTGACCCCGGGGCTGCCGTAGCTCAGCGGGGTCCAGCTGTGGCGTGGAGGCCACAAGTGGCACCGACGGCTCGTGCGTGCGGCACGGGGCAGAGTGGGGCGGGGAGGGCAGCGCTGTGGCAGCTGGGCACCACAGGGCAATGTCCCGGCTCCTCCGGAAGCGGACCGGGGGTGAGGCATAAAACTAGTCCCTGCAGAGGGGAGACGGGTCTGAGGCTCTCAGGGGCCGGTGGCCGGGTTCCCCTCTGCACCGACGGGCGCCCTCATTCCCGCTGTGCCCGTGGCTGCCATGGGAGGGCCTCGGTCTGCAGGGAAGCAGGAGCAGCGCTCACCCAGGAGCATCTGCAGGGGCATCCCTGCCCGGGGCAGCCGGAGCTCGCTGCTTTGAGCCAGGCCGGGGGCTGCTGGGCTCCAGCATC
>NW_005847222.1:0-460 GCF_000455745.1 Alligator sinensis
TTTTTTTTTCACCAAAAGGGCCTACAAATGTGTCTTTGCCACTAGTAAGAGGCCTCAAGTTTAAGAAAAATAATAACTAAATCACGTCCCGAGGCCACTGTAAACCACTGGGACACCTTAGGTGCTGTCACTAAATCATTTAAAGAGAAAATCCAAACAACCCGAATCAGGGTACTAACAAAAGCACGCTATATTTTGGCTGCTATTAAAAGCAGAGGAGCTGCCATATGGCAGCAAACTCTGAGTTTAGCTGCTCCAGTATCCTGCCGCCAGCACAGACTTATCATCTGATGCTTCAGAGTGGAGACACAAGAAACTCAAATTGGGCAATGTGGAATAACCATCCCTCCATGATTGCCTAATTACTAGGGACCCTGGAGACCTCAGGCATGTCATTTAATCTCTTCCAAAATCCAAAATTGCTATAAATCTAGATATTCTTGCCTCCCATATAAATGCC
>NW_005847223.1:0-460 GCF_000455745.1 Alligator sinensis
CAGCAGGTCTTCAGAGGTAGAGTTCTTGGGCTGCGTAGTGCTCCTACCACCTAGCCAAACTCTGAGTCTGAGCTAGTTGCCGATGGCACTGACACTAGACTCTGAAACTGCCCCTGAAATTCAGATTTAATTCCGTCTCTACCCCTTACTGGAAAGTAAGACGGCAGCCTGCTGTCTAGATCAACACCCTCTGCTAAGATGATGGTTGTTGGGTTAGTTGGCAGGTGGAGCAGAATATCTGCTGTGATCTTCTGTGTGTTGTGTGCGCTTGTGCACAAGAATGGGGAATCGGTGTACTTCTGTTGGAATTGCAGTGCAGCGGGAAGTGGACAGCGGTCTGCAGTAGTTGCCACGTGGTAATTCTTACTTCTGCAGGAAAGTCGGAGCCTGTTGTAACCTGCTCTTTCACATTTGCTTCTGTTTCAGGAGCGTAGGTTGTACCGTGGTGGAAATGCTCACT
>NW_005847224.1:0-460 GCF_000455745.1 Alligator sinensis
CAGTGCCTAAGCACAGAAAGATGACAGTTTGTGACTGGGACTCCCTAGAACTACCATTCTTCAAGTAATAAAATAATTTGCACAAAATCCCCGCAGGAACACAACTCCGTATATGTCTCTATTCATTGATGTACTGAAGGTTTTGGGAAAGGAATTCTACACCTCCTGCACTCAAAAATATAGCAGCTGAAATGCCATTTATATACACTGGTGAGATCCTTTCCTGTTGTACTGTTGCTGCTGGAAATAAGAGAAGAGAAATTAAAATGTGTAGTGTCTTTTCAGCTCCGTCTCAGCTTGTGGTAACTCATTCTTCCAGGCTGCATCTACACGAGACACTGACTGTACAGTAGCTCATTACTCCTGAGCAGTAGCATCACATGGCATGAAGCATAGCATGATGCAAAAGTACTTGCATACATTTAGTATTTATGTATGCAAGTACTAAATGACTGTGCAG
>NW_005847225.1:0-460 GCF_000455745.1 Alligator sinensis
CAGATTATTAGACCAAGCTATGGAGAACTGCTCTTGTACTATCTGTCATTTCATCTCCAGGCACGGGTTGAGCTGAAACAACACTAAATGAATGCTTGCACTTCCATGCTAACTTCAATGTCCTGAAGCTATACCTTCCCTTTTCTGGCCAAATCCTTGGCAGAACCTAAACATGAGAGACTGCTGTCATAGAATATATCACAGGTGTTATATTTTTTCATAGTGCATTCAGTAGGCCATTTTAGGAAGGATATCCAGATAATACAGATCTGAACAGGAACTCCAACTAGACCTCATATCTTCCATCTACTCCAATCTCCACATTCTCTGTTATTCAAGCCACTGCACATGGTTTTCTCCCTCAACTCCAATTCACCATGGCTGTTCTCAAAATGTGTGGGTCAGGGTAGGGCGCATCTACATGAAATACTAATTGTGCAGTAGCCTAATAGTACTGTGC
>NW_005847226.1:0-460 GCF_000455745.1 Alligator sinensis
GATTAAATTACTAATTAGTAATTTAACCACATGGGGGGAAAACTGCCACCTCTGCTTCTGATCACTATGCTGTAATTATAATTCCTAAGTGCACTTGTGTCATATGCCATATTAAGATCACTAAGTAATTTCTTGGGTTCCTACAATTATTCAGCTAAAGACAGAGCAACTATTGTAACATCAGCTCCATTTTGAGATTAATCTGCTTCATGCCATATACAGTCCTCAATGCATGGACAATGAAAGGGACTGACTAGCTCAAATAGCCATGAAAATCAATGGATTAATTTTCTAGTTAATATTCAGGCATGACACAGTCTGGAGTGATCTTTTACAATTATAAAATGTCTCTGGGTAAATATATTTTTAAAAGTGCAAGCATTCTATGCATATGCTGAGATCATGTACTTATATATTAAATATAATATATTTTGGAAGCTGGCTGGATCTTTGAGTTTGG
>NW_005847227.1:0-459 GCF_000455745.1 Alligator sinensis
GGGGACTTTGTTCTTTGCAGATCCTGTTCCAAGGAAATTGGACCCGGGATAGACTTGCAGGTGCCAGCCGCTTTCTCTGCTCTCTGAATCCCCTGTCAATAAACCCTGCATCAGAGCTGCTGGGTAGGAACCTTTGCCCTGGCCTCTTACTCAAATACTCAACAGGCTGGTTTGGAAGCGGTCACTGGGGACAGCTGTAGAGGTGGGCGTGCTGTTTGTCTGTGCATTCCCCAGCCTTTTCCCGTAATCATCCTGTAGCCCCTTTCCGCAGCTTTCATTTGAACTCTACACGTAAGATCAGGTTCAAAGACCTTGTCCATTTTCAGAATGGCAGGGACAAGCCTTTGGCCTGCGCAGAGCTGCGTGAAAGGGCTGAAAAACAATGCGAGACAGAAAACTTGGCTCAGTTTTGCTACGTCTGGCTCAGCCATGGCTTCCTATCTGTACGGGGGGTGGGGG
>NW_005847228.1:0-459 GCF_000455745.1 Alligator sinensis
GATACTGTGGTACCCTGGGTGGATTAACCCCAGATTTCAAGTCAACTTTGACGGGGGTAGCCAGCTTTGCCCTCCCTGGCTTTTCTCCCGCCCATACCCAGGGTACTACAGCATCTTCTACTTAGGGGGGAATTTTCCCTTCCTCCCCTATCTCTCGCAGAAGACACATTTGAGCCTTCCAGGCCTCTTCTGTTGGTATCTTCATGATAATCTTTTCATCTGAAAAGGTTAGTTGAGCCTGCAGCTTGCACAGCAAGTCCCTTCCAAACAAGGGCAGGGGACACTCAGGCATATACAGGAACTGGTGATATACTCTCTTTCCTCCCAATTTACACTCCATGGGGGGTACAAAAGGACGATGGGTCCGTTGACCTGTTGCCCCCGCTATGGGGATCTTGGTTTTTGACAGGGGTCCTTTAAAATTCGTCACAACTGAATGAGTGGCTCCACTGTCCACTC
>NW_005847229.1:0-459 GCF_000455745.1 Alligator sinensis
CCTGATGTCTATGAAATCTATGAAAATGCCAGGTTGCTACTCTCATCGCCACCTGCAGCCAGGCACACTCGCGTGATAACCCCGCTGTCCAGCAAAGCATTTGCTCCGTCCGTTAGGCCGCTAGTTCTCAACCTCGTTTAGACTCGGGAGGCCCCCTGATAGACTCGAGGCGGCCTTGGAAAGCAACAGCTCTTTGTTTGCACGGTGTTTTCTGACAACAGCGCGGTAGCGGTGATGGTCCACGGAAGCTCAAACGGATGGGACAAACAGGCGATGTTATGTATGACTCCAGTCACGGGACTCCGCCCCTCATTCAGATTTAAAGCTGGGTAGAAACTAGCTGGAGGGGGTTGGTTATTATTACATTAGGTTGTATAACTGCAGGATATTTATACGATTGAACATAATAAATATCTCCCAAACTGCAGGATAAACACAACCTGCACCCTCAACTCTTTT
>NW_005847230.1:0-459 GCF_000455745.1 Alligator sinensis
GGGTGATGCTTACAGAACCTGTAGTTCTCGGTTTCTTGTTTTATTTTTATTCTACAGGCTGTGATCCCATTCATTATTTTCTGTTCAATAAATTTCCCTGGCTTCTTGTTTCCAGCCCTGTATACTTAGACAAACAATCCCAGTATCTGCCTGTTCCACAGGGCCCTTTGCCTGATCTCAGTCTACACTACTCCCAGTCTCTTCTCCCAATGCCTTCATCCCCCCCCACTCCTTACCTAGCTCATTTGATCTTATTATGCCCTCAATGACTCACTCTTAGCCCTTGCATACCTCTACAAGCTCTGCTTCCCTTCAGCTTCTAGACTCCTTTCCCAATTAGTCCCAGTATCTCCCTACACTCAGCTTTTGCCTCTTCCACAGGCTGATTCAGTTAGGTGGATTGTCTTCTTTCTGTTCCCTTCATCTCCCCCACTGTTGCCCTGTGGGGTCAGGCCAACT
>NW_005847231.1:0-459 GCF_000455745.1 Alligator sinensis
ATAAGAAGAAACACAAAGCAGACCCCAAGCTCTTCATCAAGAACCTGCAGTTTGAGAAGGTGCCAGTGAGGGTTTATGAGCCTCGAGCCCCATCTGCTGGCCTAAGAAAAGGGATCATCTTCTTCCACGGAGGCGGTGGGGTATTTGGAAGTGTTGGTAAGATGCTAGAGGAAAAACAATGTTGTAAATATTTTGGAAAAGCTATCTCCAGATTTTACAAACCTGAAAGGGGGGCACATTTGGCCTCACGTTCAAGAGGGTCTCTGATGGTTGCCCTTTTAAAGGAGACACATGCTGATACTCTGCCAGACAGATTTGCAGAAGAGGCACCTCCTTGAACATCACTGGCTCTTTGAAACAAAAGGTTAGCCTAGAAAAGGTGTAATAAAGAGAACACCGAGTATGAAAGGGCAGTACGTTCATGAATAATATGGGGTATATATCCCAAAGGTAAGATGG
>NW_005847232.1:0-459 GCF_000455745.1 Alligator sinensis
TTATTCCTAGTAACCCTGGGTGGTGCCTCGGGGAACAGAGCCACCCCCAAATCTCACTGGTGATCTTGAATAGAAGATCCAGTGATATGTACTTTCGTGAATGGTAGGGTAGGTGTGCAGAAGATGTGAAGATGACAGTAAGATCACAATTAAGATATTATCTACACCATGAAAAAATTTGAAAATCCCTGTGTTGGCATATGAGAACTCAGACTTGAAACTGACAAGACTGATCTTGTTATCAACAATGGGTAAACATAAAAAGTATAGTAAGTAGCAGAAAATATTTTTCAAGTTTTTTTTCATTTAGTAATAAGAGTGTAACAGAAGGTACTCAGTATTTTTTTTTTTTTAATATCTTATACCAGGGCTGTCCAGCTTCTAAGCAGCTGGGAGCATCATACTACAAGGTCCTCAACCCATGGGCCCACTGAGGCTGCAACTGTGTGGGTGGCCTGC
>NW_005847233.1:0-459 GCF_000455745.1 Alligator sinensis
ACAGGCTTCCCACAGGGCAGCGCGCAGCTGCCCCCAGGCGCCTGCAGGAGAGGAGCTGGTTTCAGCTGGGGGCAGGGGCTGGCCGTGCCCATTGCCCGGGTATCTGTGCCTCTCGGCCCCACGCTCAGTGACACACCTGGCCATGGGGTCAGGGCGCACCTGCTGGCACAGGCAGTCACACTGGCTGACATGCATGCACATGCA
This sequence comes from Alligator sinensis, assembly GCF_000455745.1. Taxonomy (NCBI): domain Eukaryota; kingdom Metazoa; phylum Chordata; order Crocodylia; family Alligatoridae; genus Alligator; species Alligator sinensis. The sequence continues at coordinate 205 of NW_005847233.1, forward strand.
TGCACACACATGCTGGCGTGCTCAAAGGTGCCCCTGCAGAAGGGGCCCAGGCACATGCATGCACCCCCCCCCATGCACACGCATACACGTATGTACCACTACTGTACTGTACACATACACGACTGTCCCGTACATATACACACGCACACACAGACATACATGCTGCCCTGTATACCAGCACACATACATACATATGCGCACACACCCCTATACACACATATACCGTTACTGGCCTATATACACACACACACTCTT
>NW_005847234.1:0-459 GCF_000455745.1 Alligator sinensis
CCCAGGAAGATGGGGGATAATGGGCAAAAAAACAAAAAATCCCTGTACCCCAGCAACAGCTCTAACATGGAGGAGATTCTGTAACTGCTGCCCTAGCAACAGGCCAGTGCTTTGGAATAGGAGGCCATAGCCAGGCAGCAGCAAAAGGAACTGAGTTCTCTGATACTGAAACTGCTCCAGATACTAGAGTGCTAGAATGAGGTAGCATAGCTATACCTAAAGGTGGCACAAGAAACACCATGGTAATCACATTACAATCTAATGATAGCATGACAAGTATGCACAGTCAAGTGATATCAAATCCCTTTCCCATAGGACTGGGGTCAGACTAGATATAAGTGGGCACATCTACTATGTGCACATGCTCTGGGGTGAGTTTACTCTAGAGTAATTGGCAGGGAGCATGGGGTCAGAGACAGCTGTCTCTCGGCAGGGGCTGGGAGATTGCTCCCTGCCCCT
>NW_005847235.1:0-459 GCF_000455745.1 Alligator sinensis
TCATCAAGGATCCACCCACCAGGAGAAGCAAGTTTGTTAAGTAGTGTAGTAATTATATATAGAAAAGAGTGAGTATATATAGTTAAACTCTGCATAGATATTGTATACATAGTGTATAGGTATTGTATAGATAGTGTATAGGTAGTGTACAGATACCGTATAGGTATATGGGTATTGTATGGATAGTGTAAATAAACAATGTCGTATAGGTGCTGGGGAGGAAAATCCCCATTCTTTTTCTTTTTGTCTATTTTCCAATTTAAAAAAATTTTCATTTATTATTTTATTGGTGTTTTAATTATTCTGTCTTTGATTACAAAAAATCATGTATGTGCACCACATTTTTGCAATAAAGATTTGAAAAGGTGTCTGCATGTATGGCATGTTTTCTTTCCTAGGCCAATTGACATGCATGGTAGGAACGGGGGTCAAGAACAACAAGAAGTCCTTCTTAGGTAC
>NW_005847236.1:0-458 GCF_000455745.1 Alligator sinensis
GGTCCCTTCCAATCCTCATTTTCTATCATTCGATGATTTTAGGTCTCCTGCGTTATTAATATCCTATTAATTAACATTTGATGATTGAAGGCCTTGCTTTAATTCTGCACTTGAGTGTAACAACCACGATTGCGCCTGGATAGCGCATGGGGAAGCACTGCACAACTGCCTCTTCCCGAGGAAAGCCGCTGAGGACGGGTCTGCTACAGGCCTGCTGCGCTCGGCGTCCCGCTCCCTGCAGCCAGCAGCTCCTGCACCTTGTCGAGTTCATCGATCGTCTGCTTCAGGCCAGCAATTGCCTCCCGGATCTTGGCCGCCAGCTCTGTCCTGGCGCCTCTGTGGAGCTCCACAGCATCCTTCACAGTGAAGAAGATGTCTAGCGCCAGGGTGACGGCGGTCATGGCGTGCAGGGCGGCTCCTGCGAACCTTACCACTCGCCCAGCTCTGGCCAGCAGCCC
>NW_005847237.1:0-458 GCF_000455745.1 Alligator sinensis
TTAAATTCAAAGTCATCTTGGATTTGGGTAACAGTGGTGCTTTTTAATTTTTGACTAAAGTTATTTTTGAACCATTCTGACTCTCGCACTCTTGTGTCAACATTTTCCATTACCTTATATACCTTTTCTCCTCATTATGTAATACCTTGATGTATTTATGGACAGTGATCATATCCCCTCAGTCTCGGGCTCAGAAAGTGAAAGTCGACTTCCTGTATTATCTCATAAAACAGGCTTTTTATTTCCCTGGTCATGCTCTGCATCCGCTTTAGCTTGAGTTTACACTTCTTGAACAGTGGTAACCAGAACTGTACACTGTGCTCCAAATGAAGCCTAACAGTGCCTCACATAAAGTGGCTAGTATTTCCCTAACTTCTTTGGAAATCACTTTCTTTGTACATCCTAGGACCGCGATAGCATTTTTCACAGCTCCATCAGATTTGCAGCTCAGAATCATC
>NW_005847238.1:0-458 GCF_000455745.1 Alligator sinensis
TCACTGCTGTGGCCTGGGTGTGTTTCGGGGCTAGACAAAGCAGGTTTTGATCCTCACCCCTGCACTCCCCAGGTGTCCTGTGCAGCAGGAAGGCAAGAGGTCTCCCGGGCACAGGCAAGGTCAGCTTTCCTTGCTATCCCTGGGCTGCCAGTTCCTTGCTGCCTTCGAGAAACAGCCCCAAAGCTGGGCGCTTTGTTCCCTCTCCCCCACGCTGTTCCCCTCTGGGTGTGCACTGCTGTAGCTCAGACTCGGGAGCGGTTTGGCTGGTGGCAGAAATGCCGGGGCTCTGGCACTTGCCTGCAGGCGATCCCTGCACCCAGGCCTCCAGCACGAGCCCAGGGAGGCCCCAGCAGGAGAGGCGTCTGTCCGGGAAGCCCCACCCTGCTGCCAACACCCCCTGGAGGAAGTGCAGCTGCCCCTCGAGGCACAAGCCGGCAGAGGGCGAGCAGCCGAGGCGC
>NW_005847239.1:0-458 GCF_000455745.1 Alligator sinensis
CCCCAAACTCATTTCACAGCCAAGAAAGGCTGAAAACTTTCTGACTGCATCCTAGGCTGGATTTGAACTCACAGTAAAGGCAGAGACAAGATATGATAGCTCTCTGCAAAATGCATCACAACTATAACCACCAGGGAGGGAGAGGAGGACAATTCTGGCACAAAAATGAATGAGACCCATGGATAAATTCAGGCTGAAAACGAGGTTTCTAACCACCGGAGGAGTGAGATTCTGAAAGGAAAACAGCCTAAATCGTCTTAAAATGGAGCTTGGTATGTTTATGAATAGTCTAAGTTTCTCATACTACTATAAAAATTGTCAAGATTTAGAAATGACAATACACCTCTAAGGTGATGTCAGGGACATTTCTAACAGTACTGCTCACCCCACCTTTGTTTTAGGATGTGCAGCTAGGATCACAGTCAACGGCCATAATCATTTCATGTAATAATAGTCTA
>NW_005847240.1:0-458 GCF_000455745.1 Alligator sinensis
TGTCATACTTGTAAAACAGGTAAGGACTCATGCCAACATTCAAGGGGTGACATTTTGTATGTAGATGGGAAGCTGGAAGAATCGCAACTGGCATCAGAAGTCATTCTGTGGTCAGACTCTGACCAGGACAATTGAGGAGCTCCAATCCAAAAATTGGGATTTATTAGAATAAGTGTCTCCAGAAAAATAAAGGTGTTGTTATGACTGGATTCTGCATTCCTACTATTCCCCTAAGGACTGAGGAAGCCTATAAAACCTGGAAGAAACTATGCAATGAGCGTGGTGCCCCCTAGTGGCAACCCCAACCCTGTCAAGCCCTTGCTTCTGCCTCCTAGGGTCTCATCCTGCTTCTTGCCCTGCTTGCTCACTTGCCATACTTTGCTGGAAGTAACGAGGGGAGGCTGCCCTCAGAAACTGGTGACCATAGGTGCTCTCTTGCATGTTCTCTCTTGCTCTTT
>NW_005847241.1:0-457 GCF_000455745.1 Alligator sinensis
TGTGCAACAGACATGATCTCCTGAGGGCCGTGCAAGCCCTACTTTTCTGTGGTATTGTGACTCTATTGAGTTTTTGAGTTTGAGTTTGAGTTCCCCAGAGATCAGGACTGTTACCTTCCTTCTTATGACATTTGCTGTTTAGGTAGTGAAGGTAAGAAATGCCTTTAACTGAAGAGTGGGCATCAGCTGTAACTGTTTTATGCCTAAAATCTAGTTGCAACAAAGGTGGGCTAAATTCCTCTAACTTTGACTCAGGATGAAACCGAGGTAAAGTCCACAATGTTCTGCTACGCTTATAGGACTGAAGGACCACAAAGGTGTAACAGTTACAGCAGAACATCTTCATATCTGTATCCCTTGCTAGGGATATAAGTGTTATGTCTGTCTGTGCTGTTGGGTATGGACAAGCATAATAATTGAAGTGTTTCACATGCATATAAGCCCATGCTTTCCAAAA
>NW_005847242.1:0-457 GCF_000455745.1 Alligator sinensis
ACTCAAACATGCATAAATCAGGAAAAACATAATTTTTAAAAATAAAATTAAAACGCCTTGCAGGAGATGTTTGTTTTTTCATATATGATTTGCTTTTTATCTATGCTTTATTAAAATGAAAGCTATTGTGTGCGGCCCGTGACCCGATGGGCTGGGTGCTGATCTCTGGGAGCATCCATGCCCCTGAAGCCCCCGCTGCTCGTTCGAGGGTGATGGGGCAGGTCGTCAGAGGGGTCACAACCCCTTGCTGCCTGGCGGGCCGTGCCTGCGCCTCGTGGCCGAGAGCGAGGGCAGATGTCTGGGCCCCGGGGCGGCCGAGCACCGTGAGGGGACAGCCCCTCTGGACCCTCTGCTCCTGGGCACTCGCTGTTCTCGCCGGCTATCATCAAATGCCGCTGCTAACTCGGAGACCCAAAGCCTCACGGGGGAGTCTCCATGCTTGGAGGTTTTGAAGACC
>NW_005847243.1:0-457 GCF_000455745.1 Alligator sinensis
AATTAATCTTAAATAAAAAACATGTCGAATATTTTAAAGCCTACAAGGTAATTTTTACACAAGTCTGATGGTGGAATAAATCAAATATTACTTGAATGCATTATATGTTTTTACATATGACATTGGCTGTCATCACATTTAACACATCTGTGTTTTAACTTTGTAACCAACCTGATGGCTTCTACACTAAAAATCTACCTTCCTTGCTATTACTGAATAATTCTAGTAGTATGAAATTTAGAATAAAGATAAAATTCAATCCTATGAACTCTTAGTTGGATAATATTTTTCTGCATTTTTAAAGGCAAATGGGCTTGGAAAATGTTTCAGCTTTTACATCTGGAATTGTCCTTTTTAATATGTTAACCTCTTCTATGAAGAGCTGTTTAGCTCAAAAACATGGCTGTTAGCAGAAAAGTCATCTTGACATGCTTGATATTAAGTAATCAAAACTTAT
>NW_005847244.1:0-457 GCF_000455745.1 Alligator sinensis
AAAAGATGCCGGGAAGCCTTGTCACAATCCAAGAGATTTATTTTTGGAAATGCTCTGGTGCTGGTGATATGCCAAAAGGAAGCTAGTTGAAACAGTATCTCCCAAACAAGGCTGTGAATGTAGCTACTAGTCTATATTCTTTAGCAAGCATGATTTGCTGCAGCATCTCATTTTGAGAACACTTTAGCCTGTGACAACTGAGCCACTGTCTGCTTGATTGCAGGAAGTATGTGTCTTTCTCCACATACATTTTTATTAAGTTGTATAAAATCAACGCAAATACAAATCTTTCTTTTAGGTTTCAGTACTACAACTGTTCTTGCACAGCGGTGTATGGGTTCACCTATTTGGGAAATACGCCCCATTGCTTTTCTCCTTTTTAATTTTTCCTTGACTTTGGGGATGCACAAAAGTACTGTTAGAGCAAATAGAGTTGGTGATGGCACCAATTTAATTT
>NW_005847245.1:0-457 GCF_000455745.1 Alligator sinensis
TCACAGGGTCAGCTTCTGGGTAGCTGATGGAGTTTCACTTCAGGACCATACCTCTGCTTACCCTGAAACATAGAATAATGCACTCAAGAGCAGCAGTGGCTACTCAGTAAGAGGGCTTTTTTGTGGGAGCTACCCAGGCAGAAGACAATGGCAGGATGGCATGGGGAGGAGTTTATTCCTGATTATGTTATGTGGGGGAAATGGGGTTTTTGCCATTGTCACTTAACTGAGCATGGACAAGGCTTTCCACCATCCCCCTCCACACTATTCTGGGATGATAGGAGTCCCATCCACAAATAGAGCCTTCGGCTGCAGTGCGGGACTGTTATCCGAGGAACTGTGGTACTTCTGGGTGCTCTGTTCCCAACAATGACAGTCCACCCCACCACTTACCCTTATGCACTTCAGCAGTAGCAGTAGGCAGGCCACTGCTTCCACTGATTAGTTATTGTGGGGG
>NW_005847246.1:0-456 GCF_000455745.1 Alligator sinensis
CATTCAGTTTCCTGAAAGTTGTGGCCAAAGCACTTCTTGGCTGGTATAAATCCATCTGTTTCAGGCCTTTTGCTGTATAGCTGCCAGTTGAGGTGGGGCAGGGGGGAAGGAGAGGGGAGGAGAGAAGGTTGGTGGGGGGAGAATTACACCCCGACTCACCATAGCTTACTTCACAAAAGTTATGAGGTTTTATCAGACCTTAGACTTGTTGCCTTGGTCATCACTAAGAAAATAATGTTTTCACACATTACCTAATACATGTTACAGTCATCTTGTAGATGACACTGTGGTAGTTGAATACATGTCAGTGGATCAAAGTAGGCTCCTAGGCTCCCTGCTAGGGTTCGACTCAGTCAGCTAACCCTGGTTAGAACTACCCCTTTTTCCTGGTCTACATGTAGTCTGTGCCCATGTTCTCCATAAATGGGTATAATGGATCAAGCCCACGACTCCCAT
>NW_005847247.1:0-456 GCF_000455745.1 Alligator sinensis
TGCTGAAAGAGAGAGTGAACAAGGTATGGCCGGGTCCGTCCCCCCCCGCAATCCCCTTCTACCTGCAGCCTCCAGAATTCAGGTAATGTTTAGCTACTTTTTTAGTACCTACGTTTTCCCCTCCTGCTGCCTAGAATAACACTCGAGTTAAATTTTAAGACCATTTAAATATATGTAGAGATACTGAAGGAAGCATCTTTGTACATGGATGTCATTCTCCCTGTAGGGAAGCCCCAGACTACAAATGGAAGAGTTCAAGCATAGTAGCAAACGAGTAGGTCTGAAAGGCAGCCCAAACACTAAGTAGAAGATGCTTAAAACAATCATGATGAAGCCTAGTGCGAATGGCCACCTGGACTAATAACTCCTAAAATCCTAGTTCCTACCAAATTCCCTCCCTCTCCCAAGTCAAAAGCTTAGTATGTTTTTGACAAAACATACTAAGCTTTTGTCTGG
>NW_005847248.1:0-456 GCF_000455745.1 Alligator sinensis
GTTACCTTAAATTCAAAGTCTTCTTGGATTTGAGTAAATACAATAATAGAAAAATGGAAGGGGCTGGGTATGAACTTGACAACGAATAAAGTAGAAATGGATATCTTTTGGCAGGACAGATAAACATTAGCATAAAAATTAGCATTTATTATATAAATGTAGGTGCGACAAGACTTGTTTCTTTGTAATGACCTAGGGGAGTATAATTTATGCACAGAGTTGCTACCATTGTCCTGGGTAGTTTTACTGAGTTGGGCCAACTGGTATACAGACCAGCTGTCTAAATGACAATGAACCACTTAGAGCTTTTTGCCACCGAACACAGGTTTCAGTAATTTTTTTCTGCATTGCATTTGGACTCCAGAAAGCTGCTTGCTAGCACCCACTTCTCAGAGCACACAGACTCCAGCAGCCTGTACACACAGAACAATGGTGAGCAAGACCTCACTTGGACTC
>NW_005847249.1:0-455 GCF_000455745.1 Alligator sinensis
ATTCTCTGATTTCATCTCCGTGCCGCAGGTCATTGCATTGTTCCCTCTTTCTACAACTGAATCCTGAATCCAGTTAATTCACATTCAGCTCTTTGGGGATGGGCCTGGTCTAATCCAGGCTCGTGTGAAGTCGTCTCCCTGCTGCGTGGCTTTAAACCCCGAAGCAGTGAAAGGCAAGGAGGAACTCACAGCATCGTTCATCCGTTTAAAATAATTGTCATTTGCGGGGCGGGAAACCCAAGATAACACAAGCTTGTCTATTTACCTCAGTGTGAGCAATACTTTCTTTCTTGTCCTAGAGACATTTCTCCATTGCCTGAGGAAGACGAGAGCAGGAGGATGGTTGATCACAAGGTTGGGATTCACAAACCTAATTCCCAGTTTCCAGCCCCTGTAGGGGAATGCTGGAAGGATAAAAGCAATTCCAGTGCATCCTGGAGGCTCCTAATGCAGGT
>NW_005847250.1:0-455 GCF_000455745.1 Alligator sinensis
CATGGGGGGGGAGCCCTGGGGCTGTGGCTCCGTCTCCTCTGGGGGGAGAGACCAGTGCTTTTGGGGGCAATTCAGGACCCCTTGTTCCCCCGGCCCCAGGAGATCCTGGACTCCCAGTGTCAGGATGGATCCCAGGCCTGCGGGTCCCTGCACCCACCCTCCACAGCCTGGGGCAGGGGGACCATCTGGCCCAGGTCCTCAGGCCCCGGGGACTCAGTCTTACCCATGCCCGGGTCAGCCAGAAGTGCTATTTCCCCTGGGCCGATGTCGAGCTCCCCACTGGGGCTGGATGAAGCGACCTGCTGGGCAAGGAGCTCCGGGGATCCTGCTCTGCTGGTCTCTTCTGCCACGGGGTCCAGCTCAGAGCGGGGCTGGGACTCGCTGGCCGACGACTGGTGGAGCGTCAGGCAGCCGAGGAGGCAGAGACTGATGCAAGCGATGGTTCCCATCTTCTC
>NW_005847251.1:0-455 GCF_000455745.1 Alligator sinensis
GTCCCAATGGGAATGACCCAGCCGGCAGACCTGCCCAGGCCCGTATGGCAGGATCTCTTGCCTTGCAGATCATTTACCATCAAGCTGCTTCCTTTCTTCACCACAGCCACAGCAAAGTAGCTGGTGGCTGACGCTGCAGAGAAAGAAGGAGGAAAAGCAAAAGGTAGTGAAACAAGGAAACAAACACTGGATTTTCATTCCTATGACTGTCTCTTCACACAAGAACCTGGACACAAAGCAAAAGGTCAAATTTACATTCACTCATCCTATATTGTTAAAGCTGACTTGCCATACCCCACTCTCAGCCCAGTCACAATGGTCATAATGGTCACCATGTTGTTGCCTGCAGAGTTATGTTGAGGCAGTTCATAATCAAGGAGGGCTAGCCTTACACAATTCTTCACACACTGTTGCACTAGCCTTGCTCTGCTATTGCAATACCACAGTACTGGCTG
>NW_005847252.1:0-455 GCF_000455745.1 Alligator sinensis
AGGAGAAGCCCATCGAAAGAAGGGGTTTTCAACCCCTTCATTCACATGGAAGAGGGATGGCCGGAGTGGGGGGCCTGCCACACTGAGCCCTGGTTGGCCGGTTTGCAAGCCAGGGAGGCACTGCCGGAGGGGATAAAAGCAGCAGCCAAACTGGCACGGGGGGCTGCTAACAGTGACTCCGGGAAACAATGCAGGAGGCCTAACAAGAGCTGGGGAGAGCTGACCCAGCCGAGGGAGCAGAGAGACCCCTCTGGAGAGCCTCAATGGCCCTGGGAGAAGAAGGCAGCAGCAGTCAGACGTACCTCCAGCCTTGCAGCAGAGAGAGAGCTGCAGCCAGGGCTTGGGGCAGAGAGCAGGTGCCCCAAGGCCCCATCACAGTGTGCTGGATGTGCTGGGCATCCTGGAGGCTAGGAGTGGCAGTCGACCCCCCACTCCACTGCGGAGAAGAAGCAGCA
>NW_005847253.1:0-455 GCF_000455745.1 Alligator sinensis
GAGGCCACAAGTGGCACCGATGGCTCCTGTGCGTGGCACGGGGGCGGCATCACTGTGGCAGCCGGGGCGCCACGGGGCAATGTCCCAGCTCCTCTGGAACAGGACGAGGGCAAATGGTCCCTAGTAGAGGGTTAGAGGTTCCCAGTGGCCGGGCTCCCCCAACCAGTCCTGGTGCGCCCGTCCCCCTGTGCCCGTGGCTGCAATGCAAGGCCCTCGGTCCGCAGGGCAGGAGGAGCACCACTCGCCCAGGAGCATCCGCAAGGGCATCCCTGCCCGGGGCAGCCCCAGATCGCTGCCGGAGTCTGGGCTGGTGCTGAGCTCCGCGCTGGCACCGTGTGCCCAGGGCTCCCCAGGGGCAGCTCGGCCGCGCACAGGGACCCCCAGCCTGCGTCCCCCATGTCCAGCCTCTGCCCTGGGCCAGGCCGGGGCTGCTGGGCTCCAGCATCGCTCCAGGC
>NW_005847254.1:0-455 GCF_000455745.1 Alligator sinensis
TAGCCATAGACTTTATCAAAGCCTTTATTGAAAACCCAGCTAAAATTACCAGTTTTCCTTTGTCCACAGTTCGGTTGACATGTTCAAAGTATTTCTGCAGTTTACAGAGCTAAATTTTTCTTCTGTCAAGAGCCAAAGATTTTTCCTTACTATGTGCCTATACAGTGTCCAGGTGGGGAACCTAATCTAGATGCTGGGGGACTCTATACATGAATAATGCAAATAAATAAGAATAATTCCAATAATGCATTTTAGATTCAGCAAACATTACAGCTTTATGTATGATACAGGTACATTATTAATCTAATATTCTGTTTAACAGGTTCTGCTTTAGATCTACATTTTAGTGATGTAAATGTAGCATCCTTAGATAAAGAATTAGAAGATCAAGAAAATAACAATCTTGGATTAACAAGTAAGAACTCTGGTTTAAAAATATAATTAATTCTCATCTA
>NW_005847255.1:0-455 GCF_000455745.1 Alligator sinensis
GGTGAAGTGGGCAAGCATTGCCTCCAAACGAGCCAAACAGCATCCCCTGGAATCAAGTCTAAGTCCCAAATGCATCTGTGCTTCAGACAAAATATGTAGTGCAGTGAGTTTTATTGCTGAGACTTGTATGTACTGGAAATAAAAGACTCCCGGAACAGAGTTGGCCGGGGCAGGTATTTCTGCTAAAAACTTGCAGGGAATTGGAAATTTTCTGCGCGCACAGTTTTTACTGAAGGCCTTTCCTGCCGGGTCTTGTCACTTTTATTTAGGAGCCTAAATACAGCCTGACTTTTGTTTTGTTCAGAAGAAGCCTCAGTGAAGACAAGGAGCCCAGCGTGCTTGGTGCTATAGGTCCAGCTGTGCCCCAAAACACTCCCAAGAGAAGGTGACAAAAGAAAAGGGTGGGAGAGGAAAGGAAGCATGAAGTGACTTGCTTAGGAGCAAACACCAGCACA
>NW_005847256.1:0-455 GCF_000455745.1 Alligator sinensis
ATATCTCCTAGCAGCACAGGGCATGAGGCTGCGCCTTAGTTTCTATTGGTACATATATATTAACCAGAGCTCTCTCCTTCCTGCCCCAAATCTATGACAGCCTCAAACTCAGTCCTGGTCAGAGTCCAATTCAAGGCCAAAATGGGGTGAAGGAGGCTCTGACTCTTAATCTGCAATCTGGGAATCAAATGAAAGGTTTTCAAACGAAATATGGGCCAGATCTTGGTCTGGCCCTCCTGGTGAGGTCTCACACTGTTTTCACTTAGAGCTCACTGCCCTGATCTGCTAGTGGGTAAGCTAGTAGCGACAGAGCTGCCCCACTGGTAGATTTGGGGAAGGGAGCTGGGACCTTTCCCTCTCCTGCAGCTCTTTTCAAGTCCCTTGCCCATGATTAGGGAGCCAGGGCAGGAGCTCCGTGCTACGCGGCAGGGGGACATTGTCCCAACTCCAGCAGC
>NW_005847257.1:0-455 GCF_000455745.1 Alligator sinensis
GCAGCAGCAAGACACTGGCAGTCTTCTGCCTTCCTGGGGCAGGGGCAGGTGCTCTTGGTGTTTGGGGCCTTTGTCATGGGGTGATTTTGTAGCATTAGAAGCAGGTGAGAAGGGCTTGGATGGGATGGAGTGATCCTTTGAATGGGGTGACCTGCCTCTAGAGGTCCTTTTCAGCCCTCCTTTCCTACAATCCTATGACTCTATGCAGTTTAAGTGATGACAAACGTCTGGGACTTCGATGAAGGCATTGGAAATTTGCAGACTATCAGAGAGTCCAGTGCACCCCTCGTTTTCTTCCTGGATCCCACAGGTGCCGGCGTGCAGATCAGTGTGCTCCCTGGCATCCAAAACATCCAAATTTCAGCAAAGTCCCCAGCCAGGATCCAGAAAAAAACCCCTGGTTTAGCCAGAGCTCCTGCTGTCCCGTAAGCCCCGATCGCGTTTCCTGCGCGCCA
>NW_005847258.1:0-454 GCF_000455745.1 Alligator sinensis
TGGGAAACTAAGAATATTTTATACAATGCTCAGTGGTTAACAGAAAGTAGCATTCCACATTGGATTATCCCAGTCAACCAGAAGAGCAAAAAATCTCTATGTGATACTAGTACACAATTAGCAAGTACTTTATTATACATCTTGAGCCATTGTCAAGGAATTCACTTAAAATATTACATAATAGGTGGCAGAACTCTTTGGCATATCACAGTTATTATTAGGGACCTACCCAAATCATGATTATGCAGATTTTGCAGAAATTGGGCGAGCTCTGTGAAATCTGTGGGAAAAAAATACTTACTAAAAATAAAATGCTGGGTTCCTAGTGGGAGCCAGCAGTCCCTGTGGCCATGCAGCCCACCTGGGGAAAGGGCGGAGGGAGGCTGCCAGCAGGAAGGCGAGCATGCAAGGTGGCTGCTGCCACCACCCCTCACCACTGATTGGCTGAGAGGGC
>NW_005847259.1:0-454 GCF_000455745.1 Alligator sinensis
TCTAGAGCTCTGTTTCTAGAGCTCTAAGGAAAATCCATGGATCCCATGAGTTAATAGATATATAGAGACTTATCTGTTATTATTTAGGGATAGATTATGAACGTTTTCCTTCTATTGATTAACTTTATTTTTATGAGTACTGCTGAAACCATAGAGTTACAATCCAGTCTCCTCTAAATGGAGACATTTGCCCTTAATTTTTATTCATTTAAGTTTTCCCATTCATCGCCCTAATTCTGCAATCTAGGACTGGCTATTATATGTGCAAGACATAACAAACAGGGGATTTGCAAGGGGGCTGGCTTGGGGTCTAAATGGTTGTATATGCTGCTCTTTTGAATAAGTAGCATAGATCAATCTTCTTTTTAGATGAATCTTTGTAGACTGTCGATTCCTGTGACTGCAGTGACAAGACCTTGGTAGTGCCCTTGTTACACAAATTGCCAATTGCTCA
>NW_005847260.1:0-454 GCF_000455745.1 Alligator sinensis
AATTTGCAGGGAATTACACATGGGACTTAATCTGTTCAAAAGCCCATGGTGTGTAAACACAAATGCAGCGCACCAAAATAACCTAGGTTAAAGTTTTTAAGGTGAGGTAAATTAGAGAGGCTCAAGCCCCATGGCATGTACAAACGCCCCTATTGTCACCAAACCAGCCTTAGCTCATCTGGCTTGGGACTAGCTTCTGTAACCTATAGCAGAGGAGTGCCACCCAGCCACCCCTGCTTGTGGCCTCTTCCACCCTTGTAACTACAAGCCAGTTCTCCAGTCTCAAGTTCAAAAGGGAACAGAAATACAAGCTAGCTTCTTCAAAAAACACAAAGTCTCCCTTCCTCATGGTATATGTTGCCCACAGGCCCTACCTCCATCACAACCACCTGCTAACCTTCTCTCTCTGCTGCAAGTGGGGACTCCTACATTGCATGGTCAGAGATTGGGCTTA
>NW_005847261.1:0-454 GCF_000455745.1 Alligator sinensis
GAAGAGGAGCAGAAGATGCAGATCCAACCCTCTTTCTGTGGCTGGTCACACCAGAATCCATATCCTGGGTACACTGGGTGCAATGTGCACTGAACACTGGGCTATGAAACTAAAACATGAGACCACCCTTCCTGTAATATCAAATACCTGCTATTAAGGGATTTTATGTGGCTAGTGTTGCAGGACCAAAGCTGTCTTAGCATGTGCAGTGCCGTGTTATTGCACAACCAAAGTGTGCTCAGATTGAGCATGCATATAACGATCATACGGATGCTTTACACTCCCAGAGCTAAAACACAAACTGTGTCTAACTGCCAAAAGCTGCAGTTAAACTCCCCGAAGTGGCACTTCCACATGGAAATGCATGAGGATGATGCCCGTAGCACCTGTCATATATCTGAGTGCTAAGGAGAGTTTCTCTACCTTCTACTGAAGTAGAAACTGTTGTTTAGAG
>NW_005847262.1:0-453 GCF_000455745.1 Alligator sinensis
GGCCACCCCCACCCAGGCCTGTCCTCCAGAAGCCATAGAGCACCAAGCACTTAGGAAAACCAGGCACACCCACTGCCTGACTGTGGATTTAAACAATTAAAACAAAAATGTAGGCCTATTTTTTCCGGTTCTCTTTCACTCACTTAAGTTGTAAGCAGTTATATCATACTTGCATCATTCTCCAGTTTCTTGCAGAGGGGAATGGATGTCTCATTACAGTCTATTATATGATTTAAGTTGTAAGTGGAGTTCGCATACAGATGAGTGCTTTGCTCACATGGGTCACGCCAGCAAGGATTACAAATGAGTCGTGGCAGTCCAAAATACTATTCCCCTTTTACATGCACTTCTCATGATGAGTTTTGAGCATTCAAAGAGAGCCAGGTGAGAGAGATGCCTCAACCAGAGTCTAGAAAGGGAAGAGCTGTTACCTCTCAGCTGTGTGTTCTTGGG
>NW_005847263.1:0-453 GCF_000455745.1 Alligator sinensis
GGACCAACATTTTGTACTGTATTTTGCAAAGAAACTTTTTGTACATAGAAGGTATAGGGCTGGGGTTATCAGCAATGCTATGCTGCCTTGGAATACAGAAGAAAAGACTAAAGAATACACTCTCTTTCTGGTATGCACATGCTGGGAATTTATGAACATAAAACAAGTTTTAAAATCTTCAAAGCCTGAAAAGAAAATATTTTAGTTACGTAGGGGGTGACAAAGCAGGTATGAGAAAGTAAAATAGTAACTTTTTATTCATTTTATCATCTTGGGAATGATCCAGAGTTTATAGCATAATACAAACATCAGGATGGGCATTCAGATGCATAATATGAATCAAGAAGTCATAAGAATTTGATGAGAACATTATTTACAGGAAGCATTTCTGTAAGGGTGAGGCAGAATACAACATGTATGAAGATAACATTTGTATGAACATTTAAGTAGATT
>NW_005847264.1:0-453 GCF_000455745.1 Alligator sinensis
TACTGGGGAAATAGCTTGGAATGGCTGTTATGCAGTGGCTTCCCATGTGAATGAGTCCATGACAGACCGAGAGAGCCTCGGGAGTGCTTAGCTTCATCCATTTCCAAAGTGTGGCCTCACGTGCCCGTGCTGGGTGTTGTGCCAAACAGGTCTGGCACTTCATATTTTCAAAAGCCTATTTCACGATAGCTTCCCTTTTGCAGGCAAGCCCATAGGGGCACAGATGTGGACATTACCTAGAAAGCAATAAGAAACAAGAGGGGATGTACTGCGGTGTAAAACCCCAGGATGGATCTGGACACTTTTTACAGCCAGATTAGAGAAGTGCTGAGTACATCAGTGCCATGACTGCCCTACAGTTGCAGGTAGGGGATCCTGCGGGATATGCCCAGCTGATTTGAACATGGTCTCTTCAAGAGAGATGAGAAACTCATGAAATAGGACAAGGAAAAC
>NW_005847265.1:0-453 GCF_000455745.1 Alligator sinensis
GTGACAGAGGAGAGAGCTGGGACCCGCCTCATGTCCTCTCTGACCTTTACACCCATCATGCAGGGCAATGGGGCATGGGTCCAGTATGTCCTCCTCAAAGTGGCCAAACAGGCCATAGGGGAGCGAGTGTCCCTGGAGATCGGGGTGTGTGGTGAGTGTCAAGCACCCTTGCTACCACTGCCAGGTGCAGCCAGCACCCGCTGCTATAATGAAGAGATGGGCCTGGGGATAGGTCAGCAGCTGCCAGGTCCTTGGAGCTGCCAAATGTGCAGGGGTGGAAGGAAGGCCTCACAGCACCTCCTGACCTCTGCCACCTGCTTAGCAGGCACAAACAGCCACCTCCCCAAAGTGAGATCTCAACAGCCCCTCCAGCTAACTGCGTAACTGTCTCCGCCAACCCTAGTAAGGAACTGCTTGGGTCTGGGGCTGGGGCCAGGTCTCACACATGGGGGG
>NW_005847266.1:0-452 GCF_000455745.1 Alligator sinensis
GATGTCATTAGGGTCTGATCTAGGGACCTGGGGATCCAAGGGTTAAACAAGCAGCTCGAACTAGATTTGGGAAGCCAGTTAAATATTGACAATTGACTGCATATTTTATGATTTTCAAAGATTATAACAATTTATAACAATTTAAACAAAAAAAGCTACATTTCTTTGGTAGTATTTTTGGCAAAATTATGGTCTTTCCTTGTTTTTGACACATTTCTTATTGGAACAATTCTGCTTTTTCTGTGTATTATTTGGACCCATTAACAAGTTTTGACAAGTTTTAATTGATAGTTTTCCGGTCAGTTGACCAAACTTTATTTGAGCGATCAGATACCCAACCCTACTTTGAAGAAGGGAGCTGATTCAGTGATGTGCATTGCACCCATCAAGATGATGATGTCAGAACAAACCCTGTACTTTTTGTGCAAACAATTATGGATCTTATACTGAGA
>NW_005847267.1:0-452 GCF_000455745.1 Alligator sinensis
TGGTTTGGACAAGGGTACAGGCTGTGGTCTGCTTGGGTTAAGTAAGGTAACCTTCTGTCACAGGTATGATACAAAGCCAGGAGCAGAGAAAATTAACCACTGTACTAGAGACTGAATGAAGAGAGTCCTTGGGACTCTGGGGCAGTTGTAAACAGCGTTGTATTTGTAATAGGAGCAAAGCCAAAAGGGAGCTCAGACAGTTAAAGGAAGAGCAGGAAGGTTCAGTCCCACAGTGAGACTGGGGATGCGGGAGGGTGTTAAACAGATACCTTGTGATCCTGTGTGCCCCTACGCCTATGGTGATAGCCAGGGACATGGGAGAGATGAGCAATGTTATTGGTTACCTGCATATTCTTTATGTGGCTTTGGTTCATTGCGTGTTAGCATGTGTTTTTTGTGAACTGCGAAGAGGCAGTAGTAGAGGGCAGGGCAGCTATGGGGGCTTCTCCCAC
>NW_005847268.1:0-452 GCF_000455745.1 Alligator sinensis
GAGTCAGCCCCTCCTGGCTCTGATCTGGCTGAAGGTCCCTGGTACGCATATATCAGAGCCACATAGAGCAGGGCTTCCCTTCCTTTTCTGCTGACAAAAATTGGAGGTGTGGGATGGGCGCAGTTCTGGGTGCAGACAGGCTGCTGCCCCCTGCTCCAAGGGCACCTCTGGATTGAGGACCCCAGAGTTCAATGAGAGCTCAGGTGGGGTGAATGGTTTCTCCTCACAGTCCTACAGAGAAAGTCCTGTTCTCAATCTGGTGCCTCTGAATCCCTGCTGAAAATCCACTGGTTCCTTCTGTTGTTGCCTTGCACTGCTGGAACCAGCCTGTAACCATCATTTGGTGGGTAGAGAGGAGACAAGGGGGCAGACCCCACCTAGCATGCCCACAGTGGGGCAGGCACAAGGAGTGTTCCCCTGCAGGCAGTGATCAGAACTAAAAGCAGGCAGAA
>NW_005847269.1:0-452 GCF_000455745.1 Alligator sinensis
ATTTGACTTTCTGGACCTCATTAAAACTAAAAAGTTTTTAAAACTCAAGATGTTTACCCACGAGGCATAACACCAAGGGGTCCCTGGGAAACACACCCTGATTTATTGTTGTTGGAGGTCTCTTTGCTTTTAGATAGTTCTTGTGGGGAGCAAATCTTTCTGAATCATGCCACCTCATCTGCTCAGAAGGTAAAGCAGCTTGTTCTCAAGGTGGGGAAAGGAAGAAGCTGAAACTTCAGCACAGTTTGGTTGGAACCAAGCAATAAGTGGATGCAAATCATGGGGAAGACAAAGAAAAGTGGAGCTGGGAAGGGCATTAGCCAAAAGTAGGGATCTGCTTGAAATGGCTCCTCAAAGAGGGTCCTTCTGGTCCCTTGTCGTGGGGTAGATGCACTAGTCCTGCTAGGAGTTAAGGACCCTGACAAGTATGAAGCTGTACCCATGATGCCAAA
>NW_005847270.1:0-452 GCF_000455745.1 Alligator sinensis
CCGTCTCCAGCGAGCTGCGTTGGGGGCTGTTGCTTGGCTGGATTTCTTGTGTCCTGTTAATAGATGCAGCCTCTGGCTTGCATATCATTGGCAACCCTTCAGATGTCTGTCTGCGATGGAGTCGTGGACAGCCAGGCTGCTTGGCCCAGGACGTGGGACTGTTGCACACGCAAGCTGGGGCCACGGGACGCCGCGCCTACCGCTCGGGCCACGGTTGGCACCGAGAGCTCGCCCCTGAACCTTGCCCCTCGACAGTCGGGATTCCAGAGATAACGATCCCCCGTGCGCGCCCTCCCTCCGTGCGTCTCCTTTGACCCTCCGGGGAGGCGTGACGCCGAGACGCTTTGCTTGCGGTCCGGCGCAGCTCAGCCTCCAGAGAGACCGCTTCATGCTAAGATAGGATTGCGCTGCAGGGGCTGGGGAGGGTTTAATGAACCTGCCCAGTGGCGGGG
>NW_005847271.1:0-451 GCF_000455745.1 Alligator sinensis
CAACAGCAAAACAAAAAAGAAGGAACAGAAGTAAGCTACCCAGTCGGCGCCTCTATGCTGCGCTCTCTTCCCTTTAACTTAGACTACTTCCTTGCTAGGGAACTTAATTCCCTGGTGTTGTCTATCCTGCCACACAACCCCTCCAAAATGGGGGGAAAAAAGAGAACGCAACAAAAATATGAGTTGGGGAGGGTTTGCTCGGTTCCCTCCCCGGCCCTACCGTTAGGACATGGTGGTGCCCCCTTATTGCTCTCCCTAAAATTTCTTCACCGTCGTCCCCGCCAGTCAGTACTCTACACCCGGTACCTGGGAACACCCCGGGTGATGACCCATCGTCTGGTCAGGGGTGGCTAAGGCTCCTTTTCCTGGATCATTATTCCCCTCACACCAGTGAACGTGGCTTGTGAAGTTACTCTCCCCCAATGTCGTCTGTGGCATTCCACTTCCATTG
>NW_005847272.1:0-451 GCF_000455745.1 Alligator sinensis
GTTTCATCTCCACTTCCCATACGGTCCCAAGCGGTCCTCTCTCCCCTGCTGGGGATCTAGCTCCCGTTTTCTGCTTTGCAAATATCTTCTCCCCTCTCGTTCAAGGGGATATCGGGGCCTGCCGGGTTCAAAGGGGGTGGCCTAAAGGGCAGCAAAAAGTTGTTTTAAAAGTCTCTTTTTATCTAATAGGGATTAGCAGCAGCCAGGCAGGGGATGGCCCTGTCAAAAAATGCCCGTCGTGCTCTCTCCAACTGCCGCTCATAATCTAGAACCTTCCTCCTTCCGGGGACCCCGTGATACCGACTCCCCAACTGGATCCCTGCTTAATCCTGCTTTCTTCCATGTACTGATCTCACTGGGACCCACACCTGTCTTACCCATCTCCAATCACTATTTGTCACTCCCTCAGAAGAACTGAGCTTAAGAGTCGCTGTTAGGGTGGCCGTCAGAG
>NW_005847273.1:0-451 GCF_000455745.1 Alligator sinensis
CTCCGCACAAGGCCCCCACAAGAGCCACACCTGCTGTGGCTTAGCTCACTTGAAATGCCTATGAGTGAAGGTCAACTCGCGCTGGGCCAAAATTGTGATACATATCCGGTAGCGGGGATGGCAATCCGCACACCCTCTCCTGGAAGGGGCTCTGACACTTCCAATTCCCCATGTTCCCTTCACATGAGAACGGGCCCAGGATTAGAGCTGGGCTGAAGCAGACCTGCAACCCTGGGCCTGTTCTTCTCTCTGTCCTTGGCCAGCTCCATGCGCAAGCTAGCTCTGAACTGATGTGGAGCTCCTGGTGCCCAACAGCATGTGTAGGCAAATGGCTCTCTCTCCTTGCCAAACGGAGGGGAAAAAAGAGACAGCCAGTGGCCAAGAGGGGTGGCGGGGAAGCAGGGATGGAGGCAGGACGCGGTGGGGTGGGGCTGGGCGGGTGGTTTTTGCG
>NW_005847274.1:0-451 GCF_000455745.1 Alligator sinensis
CAGACACCGTGTCCAAACTCTCTTACCTTTCCCTCCTGCTGGGCGGGCAGGAGTTTCTTTCTTCCTCAGTTGGTTATCTGCCGTCTTGTCTGCTTCTTCTTCTGGGGGCTTAGAAAACAGACAGACACTGGATTTAAATCAGCACATCAGCAGACCAGACTACGGGCCACAATTTTTCTCCCTGTCTTACTCGTACCTGGACCCATGGTCACTGTCCTCTGTCCGCAAAAAGTGGTGAGGGCAGACGTCTGCGGAATCGGCTGTTGATATCTGGGCCAGCCAGGAGAGTGCGACGGGCCAAGACTCTGGACAGAACTGCTAGGGTGGCACAATTAACGGTGACCACAAACACCAGAAACCCTGCTGACAGGGCAAAGTCCTGAATGCCAGCTGACAGGTGCCCCAGGCGGTCTTGCTCACGGGTCAAAGCTGCCCTGTGGACAGAAGGGCC
>NW_005847275.1:0-450 GCF_000455745.1 Alligator sinensis
CCCCCAGAAGCCCTTGAATCATAAACCCTGGAATCCCTGAGGTTCTTCACTCTGGGACAGCCGACACGATTGCACTGCCGCAGAGCCATGGACACTGAACGCCCAGGCTTGCTGACAGCCCATGAAGGAAGATGGTAGAAAATCAGGAAGGCAGAAATCTTTGTTCTAGTGAAAGTAAATCAAAACCAAAAATGTTTCCACAGAGCATTGCAGTTTTGGAAGAACTAGCATTTTTCAGATACAAACCCATTTTAGCAGAAAATTCCTAACCGCCTCTGTATCTGCATTTTCTTTTCATTGCCACGCCAACGTTTTATGATACAAATTTGTCTAAAACACTGAGCTGAACCCAGACATCTGTAGTTGTCTCTTTCCGTGGGAGTTTTATTTGGATTAAGGAGTAAGGGCTATGAGCTTTGGCCTTCAATGCGATTTAGTAAAACAAACATG
>NW_005847276.1:0-450 GCF_000455745.1 Alligator sinensis
ATCCAGCCAACTCTCTGCTCAAGGCAGGACCATCCCCATTCTAAATCATCCCAGCCAAGTGCACGTTTAGTCTGCATTTAAAAACGTCCAATGATGGAGATTTTCCATCTATCTAGCATGGCACTGCTTGGTACAGTAAGAGAAAGTACATGAAAGCTATAGATATGTCCCAGTAACATACTGGGGTAAATGCAGATAAGAAGGTATGGTTTTGCAAGATGTAATTTTTTCTCAACCTTGTGAAGATTTAGGAATATATACATTACTTTTGATATCAACAGGAGCAGTCAAGAAAGTTATCTGTTTCTTTAATTTACAGTGAGATGATTAGGAAGTAGATTGAATCCACCATTGCAGACAGAGTATTATTTGATAATTATCTTAAGTACTCTCATTAAAATCTTTGGGTACTATATCCAACTCCAATATACTTACATTGCCACTATCCTT
>NW_005847277.1:0-450 GCF_000455745.1 Alligator sinensis
TTTCTTACTAGAAGGGTAGTAAAATACTGGGCTAGTGTACCCAGAGAGGTAAGTGGTGGAAGCTTTATCCTTGGAAGTTTTCAAAACCTGTCTAGACAAAGGTTTGTCTGGGATGATCTAGTTGGAAATGGCCCCTCTTTGAGCAGGGGGTTGGACTAGATGACCTCCTGAGGTACCTTCCAACCCTCATTTTCTATGGCTCTTTATAGGAATGCCTGTTCTATACATTTGGGACTATTGGTAATAGCCCTGATTGTCTTCCCTGGCATATATTTGCATTTTCATAGACCTGCATTTTGCATATTGTCTTAAGTTTCTATTCCACTCAGGAGAGCCCACAAACTCCACCATAATCATCCTGACTGAAGAAGGGTGTTTGTGCCGAAAAGCTCATAAAGAACTATTATTCCAATGATTTAGTTCATAGATTCATAGCTGTTAGGGTCGGAA
>NW_005847278.1:0-450 GCF_000455745.1 Alligator sinensis
GATTCAACATCAGAGTAAGTGCAGCTGAGATGGCCACGGGCATGCTCTCTCTGGTGGTCACTGCGCTGGGCTGATGGAACAGCTGAGCCCTTTCCTGACTCTGCCACTGTTAGGTGCTGGCCAGCTCCTGTCACTGCTGCCACGTGCCTGACAACACTTAGCACTGAGGCCCCAAGCATCACAGCCCACTAACCTGAGGGGTCTGGAATGGGACTGTTGGTATACTCCGATCTGGTTGCTTTCACACCCGTCTCTCTAACCTCTCTCTCTAGTTATGGAAGATTAAACCGTGAACTGACCACACGCTGCAACTCAGCACTCCCCTTCCAGGCAGAGGGGCAGAGCAGAGAGAAGAGGGACGGTGGCTGGCTGCAGAGTGCTCGCAACCTCCGGCAGATCTTTCACCAGTATTTCTTACCTGGAGGTTTGGTTTGTGTCAAAGGGTCACCC
>NW_005847279.1:0-450 GCF_000455745.1 Alligator sinensis
TGGGATTTTTATCAGAAAGTTTGGATTTTTTTTATCCGAGAAAACCAGGATCCTGCCAATAACATCCTTGATTTAAACCAGCGGCGGCGGCTTTTGGAGGGGCCCTGCAGCACATAGTGCATCCCTCTCCAGGGCTTGATTTTCCCCAGCCTCCCGCGGGTCTGCCTTGGTTTGTCATTGGGCAAGGCCTGAAACCGGGACCTTTCTGCCTCGTCTGTCGTGTGACTGTCCTTCAGGAGAGGTTGGGGGGGGCTCTGCCTGTCACAGCATCTGTGACGGCCTCATCCATGCGCTGGTCACTCTGCTCTCTGCTTCTCTCCTCCAGGTTGGGGGGGTGCAATCCCCCAGCCGCCTGCTGTGGGGATCTCGCCGCTGCTCTCAGCACCAGCCCCAGCCTGACGGAGCTGGACCTGAGTTATAACTATGGTCTGGGGGATGGCGGCGTGCGGG
>NW_005847280.1:0-450 GCF_000455745.1 Alligator sinensis
CTTCTGGTGTTTTTTCAGCTGTAAAAACAGAGGACGCGACACACCGATCAGTGCTTACGCTCACCTCTGGGCGTTCCCATTCACAGAGCACTTGGGACCTCATCTGACCATGACCCCATGGCTCCATTCCCGTATGCCTGTGAGACACAAGGCACCCGCTTCTGCACCAAAATTACACTTGTCACACCCAACTGTCTCCAGAGACACCAGAGGGGGTGAGACAGCAAAACTGCATACACTTCCAGTCCCTTCAGCCCTGCCTCATTGTTTGGTCTCTACAGCCGAGCTGCGTTCTAGAGAGTGCAGGGGAATTTCAACCTCACCTGCTCAGGGGCACTGTACACGATGTTGCCTAGTCCTCTGGCTGCCATTTGTTGAACAAGGTTATTTGTGTCCCTGGCTCGCTGGTGAAGTAAAAAAAAGGACTGCCTTCAGGAGCTTCTGCTCTTC
>NW_005847281.1:0-450 GCF_000455745.1 Alligator sinensis
TGTGAACCTCCGAGATTTATTGTGGATTTGATGTTGGAGCTTTGCCAGTACAGGTAAGTGGCTCAGAGTAATGTGGTGTCGGTACCAATTGAGATACCCAAGTAACTGCTGGAGTCGTTTTTTTTTCCGTTGGCAGTTATCCCTCGAATGGGCTGGTGTCCGGACTTCTGCGGGTTACGCCACACCTTGTTTTGTCAGTGAACTTGGTGCCTAAGAACGTAATGTCAGTGGTAGGCTGAAGCTTTGATTTCTTCCGACTTATGGTCCAGCCGGTCCGCTCGAGGTGGTCTACCAAGTTGTTGGTGACTTGGGCTACTGTGTCTAGGTCGTGGCCCATAATGGCGAGGTCGTCGACGTAGCTCCAAATGTTTAATTCGTCCTGGCTGGGTAGAATGTAGGAGATGCGGAATTTCTTCAGTGTGTCATTCATGGCACCCGTGGCTAACGCTG
>NW_005847282.1:0-450 GCF_000455745.1 Alligator sinensis
GGACAGTGTATCACAAGGGCGTACACTTCCTGAGGTCAGCGAGCAGCCTTTCACCCATTTCAGTAGCCATTGTGTCAGACTGGAGCAAGCAGCTTTTTCAAAGGCTTCATTTCCATTGCACAGTCCCATCCACCCCTCCTGCATGCTGCTCTTGGAGCCATTCTCATTCAAGGAAATTTCTTCTATTTTCTTTCCAGTGGCAACAGCTTTGTTCTGAAGGAATCATGAGGTTCACTAAATATAGTGAAGGACTATTTCTGCAAGGACTTCAAAAAGCTTGTTTCATTTGCTTGGTTCCTTTCATCCTTTATTGTCCTTGGTTGTGTTGGACTCCAGCTGCTAACTGGCCTTATCTGCTTAAATTTCTGCCGAGGACTTGGACCCAGCACAGTCAAAATACATTTGTGATACCCACTTTGAGAGATGCCATTTCCCAACACACAAGTCCCC
>NW_005847283.1:0-450 GCF_000455745.1 Alligator sinensis
TGTAAGAAGCTTGTCTCCCTCTCCCTCCCAGGTCCAGCCATACCCACCCAATATTTTTGCGCCCTCCTGCCCCAGCCCACCCTAACCAGAGCTAACACCAGTGCAGAACTGAGTAAGGGAACTGTGGGGCATTAAGGGAAATGTTTCCCCAGATCCTGTCTCCCATGGGCTGTAGGAGTGGTTGGCAGTGGGTAGAAGGGCTGCCTTGTGTAGCTGTGTTATAAACTCCATGCCACTCCACTGCCAGAAGAAAAGCCGAAGGGTGGCAGTGGAGGAAAAAAGTGGTCTCTGACCAGGAATCAAACCCAGGCTGTGACAGTGAGGCCACTAAATCCTATGTACTAGACCACCAGGAACCCACTAAAAGCCCTCGCTTTGCTCCTTTTTTAGTCAGTCTTGGCCCCCTAATCTGCAGAATAGACATGAATTATATCTGTAAAAGAAGGAAGG
>NW_005847284.1:0-450 GCF_000455745.1 Alligator sinensis
TTCTAATGGGCTTTTTGTCCAGAGCTTGCAGAGGGCACTCCGAGGGAGCGACGGTTTCTGTGGCTCAGAGAGAGCCTTCTGCTCCAATGTTTGTTCAGCTGAGTTACGGGATTGTATAACTCTCACTCGTCCGCCCAGCAGTTACAAAGCAATGTGCATTTAAATCTAGGAACCCTTTATTTTTTTTTAAGTAAAACCTAAAAACAAGTAGCTAGAGCCAAGATAAATGGAGTTTCAGCAAGACTACTATGAAAATAACTACAGGTTCCCATATATCATTTCACTTTTTCTCTCCAATTTAGTCATTGACTATGGCAATTTTAAAGTAGTGTGCTGTAAAAGCAAAAGAAATAAGACAGAGTATAAGACCTCTGCCATTATCCCATCCTTCACAACCCCACAGACATAATTTTGCTACTCTGCTTGGGGAGGTGCCATTTTAATACAGCT
>NW_005847285.1:0-450 GCF_000455745.1 Alligator sinensis
TTTTTATTTTTATATATTGTATTATTTATATGATATAGAATTATTATATATAGACATATATATACTACATATTTTATTATATATTTTTATTATATATAGTCAACTATTTATTTGACTAATGACAGCTACAAATAAAGTTTTGCAGGATACACACACACACACACATGCATACACACACATGCATACACACACATATATAGAATGGCCATAGACAGGTACAGAAAAGTAGAAAAAGTAGTATCTATATCTATCTTGCAAACCTTTATTTGTAGTGGTCATTAGTCAAATAAATAGTCCTAGTAACTTCTCGGAATAAAGATTCATAGATTTCCTGGAACTAGGATAAAAATTATTTCTAAGTAAGAATAATCTACACCAATAAATCAAGTACAGGTGAAGAAAAGAGTGCTATAGACCATGAAAATGAAGAGATGGACAGTAAGCAAAAAT
>NW_005847286.1:0-450 GCF_000455745.1 Alligator sinensis
AAATCCAATGTCTATATGTAGTCCATGATTTGACAACCTGCACCCCTCCTCTGTGAGGCGCTGCATTTTAGGCTACCTAGCAAACAGAGCATGTAAGAGAAAGTGTACATTTAGTACTACTGCTGCAGCTTAATTTCTAATGATGCAGGCAGAGTACTAGTGCCCACACTGTGACACAGCTGTTACTTGCTTTTCATAGGTATTAGCTGGGATGGAGGGATAATTCTAGCAAGTGCCAGGAAGCAACAAATTCTTATTTTTCAGTATTGGTAGAGGGAGGCTGTTGGTGCCACCACGGAGGCAATTAGAGAGAGAATTTCAAATGAGATTTTGCCCATTAACCTCCAGGGAAATGGAGAGTATCCCTTACAACTGGATGATCTAGATCTGTATCCAAGTATTTAGAATCATAGACAATTTGGGTTGGAAGAGATCTCAGGAGGTCATCTA
>NW_005847287.1:0-450 GCF_000455745.1 Alligator sinensis
GGTGGGGGCAGCCAGGCCATCTAGAACAGGGGTCCAGATACAGGGGGAACCACTGATGGCTATTAAAAAAGACAGAGGGTCATTCATACCCGTGGAGTGAAAAGTTTAGCAGGAATCAGGGGTGTGATAATAAGCCATGAAGTCAAGGGCTGCCTGAATAGAAATGCCCCTGCTGCTGCCAGGGATTTGCACCCCTGTCCTGGAGCCGGGGCAGTCTAGAACAGGCCGAGAGCGTTTCCAAGGGGTCCCAGAGCCGGGGAGGGAGCGGTCTGGAACGGGCTGGGGGGAGATGCAGTGTCTTCGCCACCAGGGGCACCGCCACGCGTGGGGCAGAGCCTGGCGCTCTAGAGCTGCGTGCTGGGCAGGTTCCAGAGCGCCGTCTGCCTGGGGTGACGTGGCCCGGGGTTCTGGATCAGCAGGGGCAGATGGCACGTAGCAGTCTAGCCCAGC
>NW_005847288.1:0-450 GCF_000455745.1 Alligator sinensis
GCTGCTTCGCTCTAACCTTCTGTGAATCAATCTTCTGCCCTTTCCTGGGTCAGACTACCTCGACAGCCTGGTACCTTTAACCTACTGGAATGGGGAGTCTCCATCGTCCCCGGATCTGTTATGATTCTGTCTTTGATGGTGCTGTTCCCCGGACGCTGGCGTGGTTTCACCCTGGCGTGGGGTTCTTCCTCCACCACTCAGGGTGCCTTGCCCCGAGCATACTGTTTCCTTGAGCGGGCCTGACTTGTTGCTGGCACAGAGAGCCTCCGTAGCCTCTACTGCTGCTCTCTGGTCTGGGCGTCTGCTTTCAAACCGGCGTTGTCTGCTGCCGGCATGGAGAGCCTCTGCTGCCTCTCCCGCTCTCTGCTTAACTCCTGTTGGTCTCTTTTTAACCTTGCCGATAGGTGATTGCTTCTGATGTCACCTGCCGGTCCCAGCTCATGAAGCGCG
>NW_005847289.1:0-449 GCF_000455745.1 Alligator sinensis
TGGCCAGGTCACTACTTAAGATGCAATTAACTAGTTAACCACATCTTAAGTGGAACATCTGTCAGGGACCTCAGTGATTTATGCCAACCAAAGACCTGGCTCTTATACCTCTATTTTCCTCCATTTTCCTTCTCGGTCACTGTAGTAAAGGGGCCTTCATTCTCTCATCCTGCTACATGCAAGAAGCTCTTACAGCTCTGACCAAGGGATCTTCACAGCAGCTTTAATCCATGCTGACCCTGGGAAGTGAAATCCAACAAGTGCTTAGTTACTTTGGCTGAAGCAAATGATACTGAACTAAAATGTCACCTACCCTAACCCTGTAAGGAATTCATATTTCATTATGGCTCCGTTTGGCTGAATCAGTTCCCAGCAATTAACCAGTGACATCATTATTTTATAGTAGGCCAGGGGTGCCCAATCTGCAGCCCATGGATCCTCAGAATCCA
>NW_005847290.1:0-449 GCF_000455745.1 Alligator sinensis
TCTCTCTCTCTCTCTCCCAATTAAGACAACCATTTGCAAACAGGTCAAGCAGATATGAATCCCAAAATATCCTTGACAGAAGTAGCTCAGGGATGTAGGAACCCAGGAGCCATGGCCTTCCAGGGAGACATGGTCTGCTCCAGCTCAAAGCCAAGTGGATCAGGCCCCTGCACTTTGGAAACGTTCACCCTCTGGAGATGGGAAAGATCACCGCAGTCAGTGGAGATGCCAAGAAATGGAGTGGTTCCCCCACCACGCTGTGGCTTCTTCAACTGGAGGCCAGGGCTTGTTCCAGCCCAAATGGAACAAGGACCAGAGCAGCGGCAGGGGAAGAAGTCTGAGTCTCTTAAAAGAAGTGAGATATACAATAGAAACCCCAATGCCACTGCAGCACCTGGTGAGAGGGGCCTTGATTTTTCTTTTTTTTTTTTTTAAGGACCGGGAGCTGG
>NW_005847291.1:0-449 GCF_000455745.1 Alligator sinensis
GGTTGGTCGGCCTCCAACCACACCTGCCCCGATTGGGTCCACAAGGTGAGGGCAGAGCAGTTATTTAAGGGCCCTCCATCTCGGGGGTGGGAAGAGAGGCATCTTGAAACTCACGGACGCACCGTGAACTGCCCGCCTCCAGGGAAAGCTCAATCGGTCTCTGGACGATACTCGTGACCCACCTGAAACTTATCTAGAAACGTAGCCGAGTGTCATGTAGCCGCGTGTCAAAAGGCGAGCAAGGCGTACAGTTGGCTCTGGGTCATTCTTGAATACTTCCCCAACTTGTATCCCTCCCCACGCCTACCCTCTCTACCCAATGAAGCGATCTGCTATAACAAGCTCGGTGGTGCCTGCAGGAGAGGGATTGGGCACAACTTTTCTGTCCCCTTGGCTCGGCTGACCAAGGGAGGCGACTTTCTGTGCTTCAGGTTCATAGACAGACAAGG
>NW_005847292.1:0-449 GCF_000455745.1 Alligator sinensis
CATTAAAAGGGCAGGAGACAGCAGAGGGATCCTGCAATAGCTTTCAGTTAGTTATTAAAAATAACTGTAATAAAGCAGATTGGGAAGAAGCTAACTTACTGTTATAATTATTATCAC
Organism: Alligator sinensis; assembly: GCF_000455745.1. NCBI lineage: Eukaryota > Metazoa > Chordata > Crocodylia > Alligatoridae > Alligator > Alligator sinensis. The sequence continues at coordinate 118 of NW_005847292.1, forward strand.
AGCCCCAGGAAGCTAAAAAATACAGTTCTTTTGTATAGCCCCCTAAACAACCTCCCTGTAGTAAAATAAGATGGGAAATGCAGGCTACCATGATGGCTGCATATATACATATGGATAAACTGGCATGTTGGGAAATGGGGGTGGTGATTTCACTATAAAGCAGCTCCCTACCAGCTGTGTAGTAAATGGTTGGGATGGGGTTGTTTGTAGTAAGGGAATTTTTTTTGCTTTAACTTTTTATAATAAAGGATTAAAATAGTTTTTAATAAAAGGCTGTATGTTTCTATGAGTTGGGGCTCTGGTGTGTGTGTGTGTGTGTGTGTAAATAAAAG
>NW_005847293.1:0-449 GCF_000455745.1 Alligator sinensis
CCAGGACCAGGACCAGGACTGGCAGCACGAGGCCTGGGGCTGCAGGCTGGGAACCCCCCAGGACATCAGAGCGGGGACGGGCGCACGCACAAGCACCCCTGCAAAGCCCCTCTGCAGTGGGGTCGGGGCACCGCGGCCTCGGGCGTGGGCAACGGGGCACTGGGCTTCGGGGCAGAGGACGGGGCAGGGCTGGGGGCAGCGCTGGGGTCGCGGGGCAGGAACGGGCGCTGCTGAGACTTCAGCCCTGCGGCGGGAAGGGGCCGTTTGCTGGGATGGAGCTGCACCCAGGGCAGGGACTTCCTCCGCCCGGGCCCTGCTCTCACGGGGTTTGGGGCGTGCTGCCTTTCGCAGGAGCGCACGCTCTGTCTGGGCTCCAGGCCGGCTGCGTCCTGCCAGGCCGGAGATCTTGAGCAAAGCAAGGGCCAGCAGCTGCAAGAGGAGCCAGCGAC
>NW_005847294.1:0-448 GCF_000455745.1 Alligator sinensis
GTTTTGCAGAGTGCCCCGTTCCATAAGTGCACCGTATTGTGCCAGCGTGGGGCATCGGCTTGGAGAGACCTCATGAGGCATCTCTGTGTGATGCAGCTCACCTGGACTTCCGCGAAGGCGCTCGGTTGAGCCTCAAGACCGTTATTTCTGTTTTACTGGGGAAGCGCTGCTCGACTTGCTTTGACGAGCCGGGGATGAAATTAGCATTAACGTTAATGTCGGCACTAAAAAGCAGCTTAGAGAAAGATTAAGGCTGTATTTTTTTTAAACGCTCATTCCGTTCTACGTGACGATATGTCATTGGAAAGATACCGCGAGAGTCGGAGTCCTGCAGCATGGTAGATGTTAATGATTTTTTGGCACTAGAAATCCTTCATTTTGGAAAAGCACGGGGGGGGTCTGGCTCTGCACCCGCAGTCTCTTATTACCCCCATGGCGGGGAAAGAAG
>NW_005847295.1:0-448 GCF_000455745.1 Alligator sinensis
CTAAACCAAATTTAACATTGCGGAATAATCTTGGGAACAATTTTCCGAAATTTCCTGGGGTGCAGTAGGCAACATGACAGGAGCGAGCACACTCTGGCCAGAGCATTTGGTATGCTCTTAAACAAGAAAGACTGTTTTTTTGGCCCACTGGCAGCAGCTGCTGTGGAGAAAAGAGAGCAGTTACTTAATATAGAAGAATAAAGCAAGGGTGTCCGCAAAGGTCATTTAGTCCAATGCCCTTCCTCAAGAAAAAAGCCTCTCCTGTGGACAGGATTTGATTTTGTACAGGGAAATACCTTGGGATTTCCAACCCAGAGCCACAAGCAGAGTGAACAAGCCGTGTGTGCTAGGAAGGTGTGTGTTAGGATGGGGCACTGATCACCAGCATGACTGGATCCAAGCTCTGCAGACATTCATGCTTGAAGGTCATGTGCTAACTATCTCTTTC
>NW_005847296.1:0-448 GCF_000455745.1 Alligator sinensis
CGCTGCCATGTTGATAGAGTAGCGCTTTGAGGTGCTCTGATCAAAGAACCGCCACCCCCCATCCCAAGCACGTGTAAAAGTGCCCTGGATTCAGCCAGCGGTTCCAGGCAAGAAGGCCTCCTGCCTCTTCATGCACCAGCCATGTAGCAACGGTTTTGCAGGAAATAAATGGGTCCTCTGTCATCTCTGTGAAACTCCCTTGTCTTGCATGCCGATTCGGGCCTAACGGACTGGAATTTGGGAAACAAGCCTCTGGATGTGCCAAGATACGATATCATCCACGGCTGAGTCTTGCCTAGCTGTATCGCCTATTCACTCCCATTTACTCGTAATGGCAGTAAAGAGTGATTCTTGTCACGGGCCCACGGGAGAAACACTCGAGAGGAAGCTCTGGCTCGGCAGAATGTTCTGGAGGCAAGTGGGGGGAGGGGTGGAATGTTCTGGAGGG
>NW_005847297.1:0-448 GCF_000455745.1 Alligator sinensis
GAGTGATGGCATTAATTGCTGTGGCTCCCTGAACCACTGCATCAGGTCAAGGAGGTGCAGGAGTTAATGCTGCTGCTTGTTCTGCCACAGGATTCTTGACTCCTCCAGGAGTCTTATAGGCCAGAAGTCATGGCTGTGGGCTGGATTCAGCCTGTGGCTACATATTTGACACCCCTGCTCAAGCCTCCCTACATGGGAACAGCAAGGGGACATTGTTACTTGCACAGATCCCAGGTGTCTTTGCATCATTACTTATAGGTGCTTCCTTCTCTCATGTGTAGAAACTGGGGTCTAAACATGTAGCAAATAGTGTTAGTAAAGGATACAGATACAGGTTGTAAGTAGGGACCTACTCAATTTGCGATGTCTCAGGTTTCACAGAAATCATGAAGTTGGGCAATGTCCATGAAATCTGCAGGGAGAAAGAAAGAAACTTGTCAAAAATGAA
>NW_005847298.1:0-448 GCF_000455745.1 Alligator sinensis
TGTTTTGTCCACAGGAATGGAAGGCAATATGAAAATTAGGCCATTGAAGTCCAGGTTATTTTTTGAATACCTAAGGTACTGGGGACTCATTACATCCAATTAAGATGAGTATGCAAAAAGCTGCATTTTTCTGGCAGCAGAGAACATCATTACAGCAGAGAACTGCAAATAAACAATACAGACAGCTTTGTACAAGGCTCTAGCATCCTAGCACTAACTTACAGATGAGTACGGATCCAAATATCTAACATTCCAAAAATGAGGGATATCTGGATATCAAACTTTGGGTCATCCCATTATAAAGACAGCATCCTTTTTGGATACTGAGTGCACTCATTTCTCAAATGCCTCCAAAATTGGAGATCTAAGAATACAGGCTAGTATTTCATGACTTTCTCATCTAAATCAGACAACCTGGGTGTCCAATTCTTTGGTCTAAGCCATTACC
>NW_005847299.1:0-447 GCF_000455745.1 Alligator sinensis
TGCATAAAAGTATGTTTATGGAGTACCTGTGTTAAGACTTGCAGCAGTTTCAAAAAGGGTAAAATGTATCAATTCTTAGTTCTAATGAACTAAGTCTATGGGGAATTTGCATATGTTTATTTAAAGGTCAGTGTTTTCAAGTTCACTTCTCACTTCCATTTGCTCAGAGAGAGCAGGTTCTGACAGTAAGGAGGTGGAGAAGTGGCTGCAAAAGGAAAATGTTTGTGCGGCGGGGGGGGGAAGAGGGCAAGAATTAAATTAAAAGCAAAAGGAAGGCAAGTGTCCTAGGTAATATCAGTAGCTGAACATCAAGACATTCCAATGCTGAGGATAAAGAAACTATGAGAAATACATTAAGGAATCAGCACAAATATGGAGAGACAAAATCAAGAAAGCTAAAGAAAAATAGAGATAAACCTGACAATAAATGTAATAGAAAACAGAGAG
>NW_005847300.1:0-447 GCF_000455745.1 Alligator sinensis
ATTGGGTGTATGCCAGTGCTCCTGCTCCTGGGTAATCCCAGAGGTTCACGCAGCGCTGGAGATTATGACATGCTGAGGCCCTAAACTATGTCCATTTTAAGAGACCCCATATGATAAAAATTATCCACTAGGCTAGTGCTTATGCTACGGTTTATGTTTAACTATTGTTACACCGGTGGTCTGGGTGAGGCTACAAGGGGATGGAGGAGGCCTCATAGGGGACTCACGGCAGAGTGAGGACCCCAGCCCCAGTGTGGGCGTAGAGAGCCCTGGGAAAGGGGCAGCATTATTGAGAAGCCCCAGTGGGAGAGCGGAGAAGGCCCCGGTGAGAGGGTGGCATACGGAGAAGGCCCTGGTAGGAGGGCCCGGTGAGAGGGCGGCACTGCAGAGAAGGGCCCGAGTGTCAGAGGAATGTAGGCCAAGACAGGGTTGTACCCGCATAGCCCA
>NW_005847301.1:0-447 GCF_000455745.1 Alligator sinensis
GGGGGTTGACAATACAGTGTCATTTAGGCGGACGCTATGCCGCTGGAAGCAAGGAGAGAGGCTCGTCTGGCCCTGAAAGTATAGGTTAAAGCCAATGGTAGAGAAAAAAAGTTCTTGAGAAAGTTGGCTTGGTCTGCAGAAACCTGAGCATAAGGACCCTTGGGCTGTCACACCTGAGGTTGATTTCACTGAGTCAGCAGTTAGGGCGTTACAATACTTTCTTGCAAACAACCCACCCCAGAAAGACACGACTTATTTCTGAAAGGCTATAATGAAGCAAACAAGTTCTTTGCTTGTAGTAAGAAGCTGAGTAGCAGCATCCAGGAGCTGCGCCTGCTCATTGTTCTCCTCCCTGGGCATGTCTACACATGCAATTAATGCGTAGCAAGAAAATCTGGAGTTTATAGCTCTGGAGTTTATTTGGGCATTTGAATGTGTGCCTGGGAC
>NW_005847302.1:0-447 GCF_000455745.1 Alligator sinensis
GCCACAGCTGGAGGCAAGGGGAACAGAACAGAGCAGCACCTGGCCAGCTGCAGCTGCACTGGGAAGAGCCCCACTGGAAGCTGCGCACTGGCCAGGGCTGGGGTTGGGGCCAGTGGGTCTGTTCGGTTCCCCTTGCCTCCAGCTGTGCCTGCTGCTTCTGCTCCTGCCCCTGCCACACTGCACTGCTCTGGGTGGGCAGGCGGGTGGGTATGGGGGAAGGCTTCAGCTGGGCAGCTCTTGCTCCAGCTCCTGGCCACCTTCCACCTGCTCCACCTGTCCATAAGTCACCAGGCTCGTCGCACCAGGCGGGTGGAGTTAGTGAAAGGTAGCTGGGAGCTTGAGACAGAGCTCCACGCACTGGGCAGGAGCTGCCCAGCTGAAGGCTCCTGCCCCACCGCCCACCCACCCACCCAGAGCTGTAGCAGCAAGAGCAGCAGCAGCAGCCAC
>NW_005847303.1:0-447 GCF_000455745.1 Alligator sinensis
CCGCCCGCCTGCCCCGGCGCAGCGACCCCGTGGCCAGCCTGCGCTTCCGAGGTGAGCCCGGCCCGGCCCGCGCGTGGGCGTCTGTGCGTGTGCGTGCGTGCGTGTGCATGCGTGTGCATGGGTGCGTGCGTGTGCAGCACAGCGGCAGCTACATTACATGGAGAGAGAGAGAGAGAGAGCATGGGTATGGACGTGTGTGTGTAGCATATAAGTGCATGTGTGTGTATACTGTATGTGTCGGTAGCACGTGTGTATAGCATGTCTATAGTATGTGTGTGTGTAGCATATATATATAGTATATAAGTGCACGTGTGTGTGTATACTGTGTGTGTGAGCAGCATGTGTGTATAGTGTATATATATAGTATATGTGTGTGTGCAGCACAGCTACATCTACGTTAGCTATAGAGTGTATGGATGTGTGTGTGTAGCATATAGCATCTGTGTG
>NW_005847304.1:0-447 GCF_000455745.1 Alligator sinensis
ATCACTTATATATATAAATGCATATATAAATATATATATAAATGCATATAACACATAGAGCCATCTTGATCTGGCCTGGACTTCAGGTTGGACAGCCATGCCAGAAGAACAAAAACCTTTGCAAGGAGCCAGCTATTACATACGTGTATGTAACACAACCTATCTATATCTTTATACTAATGAGTGATTCTGAGCAAAGATCTCATCTCCCAGCCATCTTCCGTGAAGAGTCTGACTCACAATTTGCTTGAGACCACATTTTCTTACTGATGGTATGAGTAGCCTTAGTTTTTATCAAGCACACAAGCAGGATGTCTGCTGTCCCAACACAGATAGAAATACCACAGATACCTAAAAGATCTATATTCACTGTCACTATGGGTGTGTCTACATGTGCATTTATGTTCATCTAAACCTAATGCACATTTGCCTAATGTGCATTAAGGC
>NW_005847305.1:0-447 GCF_000455745.1 Alligator sinensis
GTGAGCGCGGAGTGCGGCCCTCCGCCCGCGCAGGCAGCCGCGCCTCGTGGGGCGTGGGTCGTGGGCTCGGCCCGGTCTCGCCCGCGGGCCAGGCCGGGCCCTGCAGCTTGGGGCTGCGGTGTGCGGGCAGTGGATATGTCTCGCTAGCAGAGGAAGCAGGCGCGGCGGTTGCTGCCCCGTCCCGGACCCCCTTCCCCTCCCCGCGTTGCCCTCCCTCCCGCCGCGTGACATTTGGTGCTGGGGGGTGACAGTCTCCCCGGGGCTGCACCCTGCAGGAGGGGAAGGGGAGGGGAGCCGGGGCTGGGGTCACACGGGATGGGGACAGCGAGAGCAGGACTGCAGCAGCGCCCAGCTCCGCTCCGCTCCGCTCCGTCTGCCCCGAGCCCCTCCGCTCACCCTGGGGAGCCGCGCTGCCCCGGGGATGCTCCCAGCCCGCTCCCCCGTGCT
>NW_005847306.1:0-446 GCF_000455745.1 Alligator sinensis
CTGTGCCTTGGGGCTTGCAGAGTGGGCAGGAGACTGAGCTGAAATGGGGTCTGTGAGGAGCAGGGGGGCAATGGAGGGTGACATGGCAGAGCAGCCCCTTTAGGCCAGGGCTTGTGGCCTCAGGAACAAGCTGCTGCTTAGCCCAGCACAGAACATCTCCACATCAGCCAGCCCTGGAGAGCAGCTGGAAAGGGCACAAGGGCAGGAGACCTTGGCCCTGAAGGGCACAGGAAGGTGGGGGTATCTTGAGACAGCATATCTAGGCTGTCAAGTGAGTGTGAAGTTGTGTGGTGCTTGGGGGTCCCAAGAGAGTGTGCATTGGCTCTCAGGGGAGCACAGTGATGACAGGTGATGAGCATGGTGATGAGCTCACTGCAGGGTGGTTTCTAGAGCCTTGTAGGAGTGTGGAAATTGGGATGTTTTTGGGTCAGGGAAGCAGTGCCTCT
>NW_005847307.1:0-446 GCF_000455745.1 Alligator sinensis
TAGATTTAGATTGGATATCAGGAAGAAATTCCTAGAGATCTATGAAATCTATGACCCCTCTAAATGACTCTGTCCCACCTCAGTCTCTGCACAAGCATCTCAACAGTACAAATAAACGGTGCTGGGGGCAGGGGAAACCCCTGCTGTACCCTAGAGTAAATACAATAAGACTTGTTCAGGTGAAAATCTAACCAGCATGTCCATTTGTACTATCAGTGGTACATGTACCACAGTTTGGAAACTACTGTATTAAGCCATAGATCTGTAGAAGCTTTTAACTTCTTTCTGCCTAGCACTCTGTGCTACCATATACCCCTGTAGCAGTGTATTAGAAAGGTGAATTTTATGGGGATTAGACATGTAGAGGATGCATCGATCAGTCACCTGCCTTATGCTGGTGTAGACAAGAAAACCACAAGATGTACTGTTTAACTTGTTTGAATCTT
>NW_005847308.1:0-446 GCF_000455745.1 Alligator sinensis
GACTGAGGCTCTTCCAGAGCTTAATCATTAATTCAGCCTGGTGGAATCTGCGCCTCCGCTGCCCGGCCTGCCCCAGAGCTGGGGCAGGGCCTTTCTATGGCTCGGGGGCACCTGGATCCTGCCCCCCCTTGACCAGCCATCTGAAATCGCTGGGGGTTGATTGCTCTCTCCAGGGCTACCAGGGCTTAGCTATTATGCATGGGATGGGCCAGCCATTGTGTTCCTTCCTGCTGCCCCTCCCGCATTACCATCTCAATGTGCCCACTTCCAGGCCCCCAGGGCAGGAGGGGGGCTCCTGACTTCAGTGGAGGTCTGGCTGAGCTGGAGACACCACCAGGACCCCCCCCCCCAGGCAGCATGGTTCTCCAGGAACACAGCCAGCACAGGGGCCAAGGCCAGGCCAACCAAGCCACTGTCCTTACGGGGAATAAGCAGCAGGGTGCTAG
>NW_005847309.1:0-446 GCF_000455745.1 Alligator sinensis
GGGGGTTGGACTAGATGGCCTCCTGATGTCTGTTCCAACCCTAATTCTCTATGATTCTAAGCAGTGGCTCCTAACATAGGCACAGAGACAGAAACTTTCCTTTAATTTTTTTAAAGTCCTTCCTAGCCAGCAGGCACAATTTGAACATAGAATATTTTTACTTTGATTCCCAGTGGAGAGCAAGTGGGTAGCATCACAAAACACCACCACTGCACATGGCATCCTCTTGAGACTCAGTGCTTTGAGGTTATGCCTAGTAATTGAGTCTGGGCTCAGGGAAGCTTATGCTCCTCTGATTCAGTTAGTTTCTAATGTGAGTCTCTAACCTAGTCATGATTTAGATCTGTTCCTCTAGTTGTGTTTAGCCTCTCTAGATCTGTTACTGTGGCCAGGTATTGTGGATATTGACGTTGCCTTTGCTATACTTTTTCTTATGAGTAGATATG
>NW_005847310.1:0-446 GCF_000455745.1 Alligator sinensis
AGACTGGTTTCCAATCATGTATACTGGTAAAGGTGTAATATCTGTACCTGGTGGCATTACCAGACTTGACATGGTCATTTAGAAGTGCAATGTTGTGCAATTAGCCAGCATGGTGTTTCTAGAGCACACACCACATTGCTGCTGTACTTAGTCTATGAGGTGTAAATTTGCCCTGCCTTCTATTTGACTGAAGCCATCATCATGGGACAAAGCCAGCCTGGTTTACACTTTGTCCTAGTACACACTTCAATCAGCCACACAACCCCTACGTGGAACAAAGTACTGTGCACACGGTTGGAAACACAGAGTCAAGCTGTGCCTGCAAACAGTCACCCATATATCCCCCCACCAACTTGCAGCAAAACCACCCATTAATGTCATTATACCGCAGAAGCCATGCTGCCACCCTTCTTAAGAGTTGTCAGGCAAACTGTCCCAGTGAGCTT
>NW_005847311.1:0-446 GCF_000455745.1 Alligator sinensis
CCATAAGGAAAAAGCCTCATGGCTTCATCATCCTCCTTGACTGAACAAAACACATTAAACTTGCAAAAAGAAGATATAAAAAACAAAACAAAACAACTACTAACAAAGTTTTTTCATCTCATCTTATCCATGCTGGCCTCTAAACAATATGGTGCCATCTGTGCCTACCTAAATTTAGGATGAGGCAGTGACTAATACAGTGTTTGGTTTCTCTAGGAGCATTGGGGCAGGAGGGCTGAACAGCTAGCCCAGAAGTAACTGGGCCGATCGTGCAGATAGATTAGAGTTAGTGGGTCTACTCCTGATCTCACTGGTGCCAGTATACAAGGCTTGCAAATCTACTGAGATCAAAGTGATGCCTTTTTTACAGAGGCAAGATCAGATTGAGGCCCGAGGGCTCCTGCCCAATTTCTGTTGTCTGTTTTAGGAATAAATATAGCTGTTGA
>NW_005847312.1:0-445 GCF_000455745.1 Alligator sinensis
TAAATGGAAGAGAGAAATGTAGGTCCAACAAAGCCACAAGAGAACCCCCCCTCCCCCATTGCTGCAATGAAGCTACAATTCCATCATTATTTAAACAATTTATTTCTTTATACTAATAAGTATCCTGTAATAAGGCAAACCCCTTGTAAAGTTACCACAGAATCCTAGGGACTCTGTGCAGCTCAAGTGCACTGTGAAAAACTAAAGATGTTAGTGATTGCAAAGCTGAGGACTGAATAGCAACTGTCCCTGTTATACTTGTTACATGTCCAAGCACAGCCACAAATAAAATGACTAAAGCCTCTGGGGTGTGTAAAGGCGCTGCCATATTGCCATTTTGAGCATAAAGTAAAATTAAGGATTAGTTGCCATCAGCAGATATGGCAAACAAAAGCTAAGTCTAGATTTCCATGTCCACAGTTAATTCATATTTAAATATTTCAGA
>NW_005847313.1:0-445 GCF_000455745.1 Alligator sinensis
CCCCAATGTATCCATCTTCATAAGCACTCCAAAATACCTGTTTTGGAGAAAAAAAACCCACTGACTGATTTGGGGGGGGCATTGCATTTAAGACCCACAGATGAGGTCTCTGCTCACAGAATACCAGAGATTCCCAGAAATCCATCACCTAGGAGTTGTCTCTGGTATTGATTGTATAAGGAAGGTGATTAATGAGCAGTGATAGTTTTTAAGTCTTCGTGATCTATTAGTTCCAGGGGTTAGCATGGTTAGGCTGCACTAGTTTCTGGAAGCAATAACACATTAGGAAAATATGTAACTAGCATCCCATCCAGCCACCTTTGGTTGTGGAGGAGTATTTACCAATTACACACTTACAGGTGGATTGATAGGGGAGAAGATGAACAGTCCTCAGTGATGAAAGAACAAGTCAGAGACTGCTTAGAAAAGCTGGACGTGTACAAGT
>NW_005847314.1:0-445 GCF_000455745.1 Alligator sinensis
GAATTGCACACGGTACTCCAACTGCAGTCTGGATCTATTCGTCATGCTGATGCACGATAAAGTTTGCCCTGCTGAGGTGGGAGGGAGGATGCAGTCATGGCTGCATGGGGGTGGGGGGTGATGAGAAGCAAGGCTGAGGCAGGGGCCAGGCCTGCTCTGTGCATCGCTGCTGCATGAGGCCCCCCAGCTCTAGCCCCACAGAGCTGTGCAGTTCCCCTCCACAGCCCCAGTGAGACCCCAGGGGTTTCTGGGGAACCAAGATGACTCCAAATGACTTCTGGCACACCCAGAACCTGGAGGGGCCTAGCAGCCACACGCAGCCCCCGACGTATCGTAGCGCTGTTGGTGCTAGCGGGAAAGCAGCACCTGGTCTCTAAAACAGCCCCTAAACCGGGTGTCCTCTCTGTGTCTTCCCACCCCGTCACCCTCTGTCTGGGCAGGGGCC
>NW_005847315.1:0-445 GCF_000455745.1 Alligator sinensis
AACTATGTAATGGGTTTTTAATGGTTTAAATGGCAAAATGTGACTTGATCTGACAAGCGAGCCACAAGGGCCACTTGGAAGTGTTGGAGGCTAAGTTTTATTTATATATTTATTTTTTGCAAAAAAAACCCAAACAAAAAAACCAAGTGTGGCCTGGATGATAGTGGGGGGTATACATGTCCCCACAGGGAGAGGGATTGGTGCCCAGGGGGGTGTGGGTTGGGGGTGGTAACAAGGCTGAGAGAAGGGCAGGGCCATGCAGAGGAAGAAGTGGGGTGGACTCTGTTCTGTCCCCATGATTGACCACAGCCACACTTTTCCCAGTTGGATCCTGTTGGTGTTGGTCTCTGTGGTTGTTGGTCATTGGCTTTATTCTGTGATAAGGGCTGGGGGCTGTCTAGGGCAGGGGAGTGTGGGTGCCTTGGAGCTGGTGTCGGGTTGTACC
>NW_005847316.1:0-445 GCF_000455745.1 Alligator sinensis
CTGTTGGCTCATGACTTTCTCCCAGCCCTGGAAGCACAGCGGGGTGACTGGGAAAGCAGAGGAGCGCATCTCCCCCGGTAGTGGAGCAAGAACCGTGCATACGGCAACTTAATAATGTTGGGTTTTGGGTTTTTTTCAAGAGTGCATCTCCCTACCACCGAACGCCTCTGCCTGCCGAACGCCCGTTGCCCCCCCGCCTCCCTTCCCTGCCCAAGGCCAATAGAAGGGATGAATATTTCATGCAACGTCTGTGTTTTTACTCTGAGTGGCTTGATAGGAGACATGCGATATTTCACCAGCCCTCGTGTTTGTCTGCTCCTGTAATCATCAGCCTCAATCACTGGTGCAATATTTTATGAATTAATAAAAATGATCATGGACCGTCCAGTGGGAGGCTGGGAAAAATGTGCTCAGTAGAATTTTAATGAGCACTGTGGGGAATTGC
>NW_005847317.1:0-445 GCF_000455745.1 Alligator sinensis
TTATCGGTTGGTTCCCTTTGGTGCTTTGCTGTGTTTTAAACCACTGGACTTGATCGTACTCTCACCGGCATCGAAGGGAGATGGGTTGGTAATGATGACTTCCTGCTCCACATCCAGTTGCTGCAGGCAGAGTTGTGCTGTTTTCTTTTGAAAGTATCAAAGGGAAAAACTTTTGGTAAAAACAGTAGAAAAAGAAAACCGCACCTTGTGAAATCACTGGGGTGTGCTGGGAAAGAAGTGGCCAGGGAGCTGTGGGAGGGTAACTAGCAGTACTAGGAGGTATTATAAAATCTCAGACTTTGGTAAAATAAAAAGGAATTATTTTTCATAACATATTTTAAAGAAGCTGGATTTTAATTCACTTGACCTTTTTTTTGGATTTTCTTACAAAATAATTCTTAGGATTATCACATATGAAATCAAAATACATGTATATTTTTAATTT
>NW_005847318.1:0-444 GCF_000455745.1 Alligator sinensis
ATACCTAATAGGTGGAATAGAATCTGGCCCCAACTGTTTCTTGTGTCCCTCTACAATCAGGCTTTCAAAAGTAAATTCAGTAGGAGCTACTTGTACTCCATCAGAAGACTTGTATCTTGGAGGCACAATGGATTAAGATTAAATCCTAGGTAAAAAATAAAGACACCTAAATTAAGGCGCTCCTCCATACACACTTTTAAAAAATATATAAGGGAAAGGAAGGAAAGAGATCTACCATAGGGGCCAAGTTTTGGTGTCTGGTATATACAGCCTACATAAACCAACTTCAGCAAGAATGGTGTATATCCATATTTAAAAGCAAAAAGGATTCTTTAGCAATATACAATATGAGGGAATATGAAAGTGTCAGCACTGATCTAGTCAGAGTAGAACTCCCAACACAAACACTGAGTAGTAGGGCTGTGCGAAACGGCAGCATTCTGT
>NW_005847319.1:0-444 GCF_000455745.1 Alligator sinensis
GGAGCTTCATATACCTACGAACGCAAGAGGGTCCAACTTACCGTACTCGGTCACCTGGAGAGATTGCGGTGAGCCTAGCCGAAACCCTGCCCTTCCCCATGCTGCTGGGAGTAGATTGCCCTCATCTCGAGGAAGTAATTTCCTGAGTCATCACCAAGAACTGGGGAGAGTGGGACCAAGACTCTGTAGTGGTCTGGTTTGAGGATCCTGCAGAAGGAGAGCAAGGTGACCTGGACATAGAACAGCTCATAGGCGAGGGGTATTTCTGGGATGAGCAAAGACAAGAACCCCTGTTCCGCAATGTCTGGCGATCTCAACTGGGAAGGGATGAAGGAAAGATAGTGGATCTCCAGGAAGCTGGGCAAAGTCCACGGTATGAGGTAAGGAGGGGCATCCTCTTATCGGGTAGAGAACCAAGAAGATGAGGAGGAGAGATGTCAAATC
>NW_005847320.1:0-444 GCF_000455745.1 Alligator sinensis
TCAGCCTCAGTCCCAGCCGAAGTCGTGCCCAGTCATCTGGTAGAACTTCATGTTGAAAGGCCGGTAGAAGTCCCGCAGTCTCTGCACCACCTCCTGGTCTATCTCGGGGTGGGGCCTGCCTTTCGTCTTCCCCAGGCAGTGGGGTTTGCTGCTGCCTTCAGCCTTTTTCAGGCACGGAAAACCCTTGGTTTTGTTGAAGTAGAAGTGTTTGTCTGTGATGATCCTCTTGAGGCCCAGGAAGTCCTGGACCCTGCCCAGCTCCCCAGCAGGGTCGCTGATCAGCCGCTCCCCGCTGACAAAGAGGATCTGCCCGATGGGGAAGTACAGGAGCCAGTTCTCCAGGTGCTTGGCATAGATGCCAATCTGGATGGCGCTCCACGAGGTGTCGATCAGGCCCGTAGTCCTGTTTTTGAAGGTCAGGCTCTCGAAGGTGGGGATGTCAGG
>NW_005847321.1:0-444 GCF_000455745.1 Alligator sinensis
CCAAGGCTGCCTGGGCCTGGCCCAACCTGCACCCCTCCTTACTGGGATCCTGGTGGCGGGGGAAGGGTGCCAGCCCATGCCTATACCAAACTGATTGGCAATGTAATGGAGGCTGCTGGGAGTTGCCAGCTTCAAGACTGCAATGTCTACCCATTGACACATGACAATGGCACATAACTATATCCTGGGATGTGGTGTGGGGACCCCCTGGGTGGTGGTGTCCATGAAAGTGTCCCATTGCATGCAGAAAGTCTGGAGCCACAGTTCGTCATCCCAAGTACCAAGGATGATCTGCTTCCACTAGTCAATGTGGATGGGTTGTGCCCAGACCCTGGTCTTGATTGTGTGGAGGTGTTCCTAGAGCACCTTGGCATTTATGGCATCTAGGATGGCCTCGTCATCATCATTGTCCAGGAGGATCCTGGAGGCATAGTTGAGGATGCT
>NW_005847322.1:0-444 GCF_000455745.1 Alligator sinensis
TCAAAGTACAGATCCCAAAACTGGACCCAGGACTTCAGGTGAGGCCTCACTGGTGCCGAATAAAATGGAAGAGTTCCCTTTTGCGACTCGCATGTAGCAATCCTGTTTGTATATCCCAGCAAACTATTACCTTTTTTCCCCCTTAACAATATTGTACTGTTGACTTATTCAGCTAGGTCCGTTATGACCCCGCATCGTTTCTGGCAGCGCCGCAGCCTTCCCAGCCATCCTCTTTTTCTGCCACACTGCTTTCCAATGAGTCCTTCCTAAAGGCAGGAGTTTGCCCATCTCCTTGATGAATGTCATTCTATTGATTTCAGACGGCTTCTCTGGTTTATCCCAGTTAACCCTTTATTCTGCGGGGCGTGCATGTACTGCACAGCTAACCCAGCCTCTTATAGGTTCATATATGTAGGGGCGGAGGGGACCTGAGCAGATCATCAA
>NW_005847323.1:0-444 GCF_000455745.1 Alligator sinensis
CTGTCCAAAGTCTTGCACAGCCGTACTGAGGAGCATTGCCCAGGATGAAGTGCACCTGCATGAAGCTTCACTTTCTGCTCTGAATCATGCATGCCCTTATTCAGTAAGATATGCAAAATAATTGTGCAAAGAGGCAGCTTCCACTTGTTAGTACAATGGAGCTGGAAACCATGGCCAGTTTGGAGGGGATCTCGATCGTGCCCCCTCCCCATTTTTTGCTTGCCTCATGAGTTGTTGGTGGGTTCAAGAGAAGAGCTGTAGCCAGCTTTCAGGAACAAGTTAATTTATTAATAATTAACTAAAGGAGAGGGAGGCAGATGGGAACCAACTGTGACACAGAAGGAAGTGGAGGCGGAGCCATGGCTCCGAACAAACTGCCCAGTGCCCGTTTGAGCCAACCCACGTGATTAGACATTACAAGCTTTTGCAAGGGCCTTATCCCCC
>NW_005847324.1:0-443 GCF_000455745.1 Alligator sinensis
AAAAAGAGTTGGAGAGACCAAAAGAGAAACTAGAATAATTAACCACCCCCCCGCACCTCAAATAGCACCCACTTGGGACCTGGAGGCACAGAACATTGTTCCCCCCACCCCCCCAATCCTCCTCAGTCCACTTCATCAGGCAAGTCCTAACCAGCTGTAGTTAGTATGTGACTGATGGACATGTTAAGGAATTGTATTTTGTGCCAGAAAGGATGATGTGATCATATGTAGTCTGACTTCTTGTTGTAGAACACAAGAATTGTATCTGCGTACTTCCACGTTGATCCCAAGCAATGTTTGTGGATGATTATAAAGTTTACTGGGTCAAAAGATTACTTCTATAATCCCAGGTCTCTAACAGCTTAGGTTGATGGGGCCTAGCACTTGCAGACATGAATAGACGGTGTGAAGTAACGTACTTGCAATATCTATTGATCACGTAT
>NW_005847325.1:0-443 GCF_000455745.1 Alligator sinensis
ACTCCTATTTCTCTAACTATAGGAAATGCAAGTCCAGTCTAGTACCCAGAGACAAATACACTGTAGGATACAGGAGGACGCTCCAGCTGAATGTGTTATGCAAACAGACGCTGAAATCAGGCACAGCCCTTGGGCTTCGGGCAGTTGCTAATGTAGCCCGGCACCATCAGTTTTGGGTGTCTCTTGGTCCATTACAATGTGTCTGTGCTAGGGAAGGAGGTTTTCTCTTACGTCTGAATTCTGAAATCACTCCACGGGGCATAAAGTCATAACCTGAAAGCCATCGATGTAACCCGTACCGGTAACATGACTTCTTGTGCACAGCTAGTGGCCGAGCCGTGGAGGGAGCACTCTTTGGGTTAATTTATTTCAAACACAGCATCTCATGCTTTCAGATCCAGAGGGCTGAAATTCAGTCTCTGTTGGCAGTCCAGCTAGGAGGG
>NW_005847326.1:0-443 GCF_000455745.1 Alligator sinensis
GAGTTGTCCCTGGTGATGCTGATTCAGTTCCAGAGGGCTGGATTGTACCCAGGTTTCCATTCCCCAGAATAAGCTCCAGCCCCTTCCCAGGAGACTGCCAGAGCCCACTCGAATCGGGATCCCAAAGGGCAACACTATAGACAACTCATGTGAGTGAAGCAAAGTCCGTGGGCTTCACCAGCTCTGTTCCCTGCTGCTCCAGTCACACCTCAGAGATGCCTTATGCAAGAGGTGCATGGAGCAAGTGAGTCCCTGTGATAGCTGGTCCACTAGACATCCCTCCTAGCACTGCCCAATATGGGGCAGAGGGCACCTGGCCTGGGGCTCAGCCCAGCTCTGATGGGGACCCTTGGGGGTTATGGAGAGAGGTGAGACTCACCTGAGAGCAGGGCCAGGAGAGAGAGGACAACAAGGACCAGATGCATGGTGGCTGTGACCTGGGG
>NW_005847327.1:0-443 GCF_000455745.1 Alligator sinensis
TTGAGCCATCTGTCCATGTCCATGCTCCATTCTGCAAGAGGAGGGAAAGGTTAAGTAGGGAACATCCCCTGGAAATACATGCTAAGGGCACCTCCAAAAATCACAATGGCCACAATAGCCTGTGCTGCATGCTCAGCCTCAACTATTTGGTGCCTGAGCAGCTGAACATGGCTCTGACTAAGCCCACCCCTATCCCTGCCCAGCACAGCCCTTAGCCAGCAGGCTGTAGCACACCGGGGTGGCCCTGCCCTGCACCCAGCCTTGTGCCACATTGCCCTGGGAAGGGGCAGGCTAGTGGCTTGTGTCAGAAGGAGACAGAGCAAGAGGGAGCCTGACTGTCACCAGAAATGAGGCACTTTGTTCTGGAGGAAGGGAACCGGGTGCAGCAGCTTGCAGGACACAGTCACTAGTCAGGAACCAGAGGTGGCAGGGAGCCTCAACCC
>NW_005847328.1:0-443 GCF_000455745.1 Alligator sinensis
CTTAAGTGCAGTAATACTATTTATTATAATCCATGTTTTGGAAAAATAGAAACAAATGCTGTGCTGTATTTCATAGTTCACCACTGGTACAATATTATTTTGAACCAAGGTGGAGAGAAATATTCCAAAGCCATGGAGCATTCATAGGAAATGAATTGCTTTTCCAATTTATGATAATAGTGCATAAGCTTTTAGTTAAAGTACAGCAAAAGGAGTAATGCAGTTTGAGTGTGTGCATGTGCGTGTGCATGTGCGTACATGCAGAGCAGGGTCTTTCCTGAGGTCAAGCTGCCATTCCCTCATATTGGAAACTACCCAATTGCCTGTCAAGAATGATGGGAGGGGTGGGTGGGGCCTGAGCAGCGCCACCCAACACCCTGCGCTGCTGCCGCTCTGCCTCTGGCCCCATGGGCTCCCCCCGCCCCCAGTCCAGCTGCATGCGC
>NW_005847329.1:0-443 GCF_000455745.1 Alligator sinensis
TCTGTGCTACTATAAATCAGGAGTAACTCCACTGAGCCAACACACCAAGCCATCACCCCCCATGGTCACACTCACAGGAAAGGGCTCAGGGAAGTAACCTTCCCCTGGAGCTCCCTTCCCACATCAGAGCGTGGGGGTGGCTTTCTCTCCGCAGCCCTTGGAAAATGCTGCTAGGTCCATCTGATGGATTCCCCTACACAATTTGCATGAAGAGGCTCGCTGCCTGGCTTCCTGGGTCCCAGACCTTGTGGGTCAGTGGACTCTTCTTGGCTACAGCTTCTCCCAGCAGGGTCTGGTGCAGGAAAAATAGAGCAGGCTACTGGACCTTTCTCCAAGGGGTCAGAGGTGGCACTACGGGGGCAAGATTTGTGTATGGGTATTCAGGCTGATAGAAAAGTCCGAATCCTTCCCCGCAAGGCACGTGAAACCAGGCTGCGGCTCTC
>NW_005847330.1:0-442 GCF_000455745.1 Alligator sinensis
TTGTCAGAAGGAAGAAGAGCTTCCTTGGAGATGGAGAGGGGAATCATCGTGGGCTGCTGAGTTTGAAAATGCCTTATGTGTCTTTGCTGATGTCTGATCTCTGGGGATGGGGACTTTGGGTCGGGCTCATGGAGAGAAAGGGAGCTTTAGCTTCAGACTGACCCAACAGTGCATCAGTGAGAGAGCAAAGCTTCTCAGGCTGGCACCAGGAGTGTGCAAGGAAACAAAGTAAGATGTGGTAGGGGGTATGGTCTGGTGACCGCATCTGCCTCTCTAGGTAGTTAGATAGAGGCACTCTAGATCTACACTTGAATGGGAGCAAAATCACTCCAGCTGAGTGTGTACAGGGCATACTCGTGTGTCTGTGCATGTCAGTGCACACTGTGGTATGCAATGTGTGTAGATGTTGAAGATGCCTGTCAAGGTCCAGGGTGCATGTGCA
>NW_005847331.1:0-442 GCF_000455745.1 Alligator sinensis
AGCTGCCAAGTCCCAGTCGCTTCAGTAAATTCAGAAACACTTGGTTTTCAGTAGTTTCCTGCATTTGGCCACTGCTGGATTTCACAACAGGTTTGGAGTTTGGTAGATCTGAAGCTTTTGTCCCTTGAAAGATTTCTTCCATTTCTTTTATTATTCTCTTGTTCTTTGTATCATCATTTGTAGCTTCAACGTCTCCTTCTTTGAGGGACTTCAAGTCTCCTTCCAGGCCTTCCCAATCACGGCATGCCCTATATTTTCGAAGGACGCTTGTCATTTCAGGACACCACGAGTCTCCCATGCGACCTTCTACAAAAGCCAGTCGCTTGCTCTTTTGCTCTGGAGACACATCTCTGCATTCGGGGGTTATTGTCAGACACGCCAGCAGCAGGAAAGCCTGAGCTCTGTAAACAGCCCCATCCCTCAGAGTCAAATATTCTTCATG
>NW_005847332.1:0-442 GCF_000455745.1 Alligator sinensis
GGAGGGATTTAGCTGAAGCCTTTCTTTCAGGTTGCAGGCAGTTATGCTGAAGACAATTTTGTCCAGCAGCACAACATCCTCAGCAAGTGCAAATTCACAATGCTGTGCTCTGCTTCTGAGCTCCCTTACAAAATCACCTATGCCTGCATCTTCACATTGTAGCTAAGCTGCCAGAACTGCTACCTTTCAAAGACAGGGTTTTTCCTGGGTTCGCAGTACTTTTTGAATTCTGCAATCACCACAAACCGCACCCGCAGGGCATCACGGGGGAAGACTGGGTGGTCTCACTATTGGCCCCTTGAAGGTACATATCATATACCACAAACAATTCTCGCATCCAAAGGGGTGTGATGGTGAAGCCTAAAGAGCTTGCCCAGGCTTCCCCAGCACAGATGGGGAGGCCTGGCCAGTGACAGAGGAGTGCACATGCCCTCTAATCTGT
>NW_005847333.1:0-442 GCF_000455745.1 Alligator sinensis
CCCATCTTGTATTCAAGTAATTGAAGTAATTTTGCCAAAGTGAAACACTACAGTAACCTTTATTCTCCTAAGTCATCCATGTGAACTAGACTGAAATGCAGTATTATGCTCTATCGTATTATCTCCCTGCAATTGCAAACAAAATATATCACGAATTATGTCCAAAATATAACTTACCAATGTTAACCCTATTTCATTGCTTCTGAGGATGTTTTCTTATGTACAATTTGAATCCAGGTTCAAAATTATGAAATGGAGAAATGATATGGGATTGGGGACCAATTATCACTCCAGTTATGTGTCTGTTGGATTTCAGCAAAGCTAATCAGTGTGTGCACAAAACTGACACTTGTTTTACGGACAGTAAAAACCTATGGGGGAAAAAGCAAAAACTTTAATAAAAGAAGCCTTATGTAACCGCCGGGCCTCAAACATCTTACCT
>NW_005847334.1:0-442 GCF_000455745.1 Alligator sinensis
GGCTCCTTGGTAACCTGCTGGTGAACAAGCAGAGCATCTCCATGTTTTTACACCATTTACTTCATACTAACTTTCTACTTTCTCTTCTCCCAATCACAAATACACCTTCCCTTAAACTACAGTTTGTGTGAATTACTTGAAATTTTCTTAGACATCTAGAAAAAGTTCCAAGGATTTCAACAGGGATTATGCATGTAAGAATTAAGGCCCAAGTTGAGGTGCATGGCAGTCTATAACAATTTTAGTTATTTTATAAAATATAATGAAGGAAGTGTTCCCTGCAGTGTAAAAAAACCTCTATCACAGTTACAGATTTTAGGTTCTTGTCCAGTCTTGACTGCATTCCACTGCTTAAAACGTATCCCCAGAACGACACGTGGGATTTGAGCAAGCCATCGTGAAACCAAACTCCTTGACAAATGTAACATATACATAAATGATA
>NW_005847335.1:0-441 GCF_000455745.1 Alligator sinensis
CCTCAGTCTCAGGAGGCACCAGTCACCCATGCAAGTACTCCAACTGGGACTTGGTCCAGGACAGTTAGAGGTTGAAAGGATTCCTTGTGTTCCCTCTTCTTTGTTTAGAGGAGGAATGTAGAAAGGAGAAAATGAGGTGTTCTGAGCACATGGCTTTGTTGAATCAATGAACCAACAGGAGACACTCAGGGTGCGCTTACACAAGACACTTTACTGTGCAATAGCATAGTTTAGAGCATGTCTGGAGGCGCACACTTACTGATCAGTAAACTATGCTACTGCACATCTTGTGTAGGTGCATCTTGTGTAGGCACACCCTGAGTATCTCATGGTACAGACAAGAAATGGTATTATCCTTTAATGTGTGACTGCTCATAGCATGTTCTGACTTTAATACTGTTTAACATCCTACAAATTTAGTATGGTCTAAGTGTAACATGT
>NW_005847336.1:0-441 GCF_000455745.1 Alligator sinensis
GCAGCAAAGCTGAGGGAGAAAGGGGAGGGGGGGCTTGTTTTCTGATTGCCTGTTTTCCTTCTTGTCTGTGACACCTCAAACGCAGCAGCATCCTGTAGCTGGAAGAACCGTAATGGTGCAAAGTTGAGTAGAGGAATGAGAAATGTAATGAATCCTGGTTGGCCTGTAGTGGATGAAGCTTTATGATATTGCACATTCATTCTTCAAGACCCATAGCAGTTCCTGACCCCTGCCTTTTTCCTTCCTTTCTTGGTGTGCATCCCCATGGGCTCATAACTACAGCAGAGGGAGAAATGGTTTTCTTTGCCATGCAAAAAAATTCCAAGATCCCCCCAAATGGTCCGTTTTTATGTTGTGGTGAAGTGGAGACCTTCCAGAGTATTTAAGGCTGTGCTCTGCCAGGTTCAGGGTTGGGATTTGAACCTCAGTCAAGCACATGCC
>NW_005847337.1:0-441 GCF_000455745.1 Alligator sinensis
CTGGTGTGAAAAGTGAACGATGATGTCCCTTGTGATGGACACTGGCTCCATTTCATTTTTTTCTTGGCAGCATGGAGCATGATCTCATCTTACCTCATATTGGGCTTTGCAGCAAGGGAGAGTTATACCATGGGATTTGGGATAGAATAAGGAGGTGACTCTTTATGGGCTGCTCTTCCTAAGTGTTGAAGAGCCTACATGGACAAAGCCACAAATCTCCACCATAGGTGATGGCATCAACCAGGTGATACTGAATGGAGGAGGATGCATATGGTGGGAAAGGCTTTGAAGCCCACAACTTATGTTTGATACAGTAGAGATTGGGGAAGCCACTGGAAAAGAGACTGGCATGGTCAAAGCAGTAAGCTTGGAAGACTCTCTTCTCAGAATACCCAAGAATCTGAGAAATCAGCCATATGGTTGTATTGCAGGGCAAATAAA
>NW_005847338.1:0-441 GCF_000455745.1 Alligator sinensis
TAGGTCCCCCATGACTACCGCCTCCTTAGTTGGGACAGGCTAGTGGGATGAGAAACCACAATAAAGGTTGGTTGAAAGTCAGTGCTCTCTACACCCCCCACCCCCGCAACCACGTATTTATTGAAGAAGCTTCACATGATAGGTACAATCCCCTCTGCTTTGCTAATGAGGTTACCATATTTCAGTTCTATTTCCTCCACTGTTTTGTAAGATTTGCATTGCTGTAGTGCCCATGGTGCTGTACAAACGCAGAACAAAATGACGTCCGGTGTCCCGAGGACATTGCAATCTACTGGTTCTCAAATAATCCTCCCAAGTTCTCTGTGGATCATCGCCCTTGACGTAGCTCCGAGCATCCACTGCTGCCAGACATGCTACCCTTCATTCCTCCACCGACCCCTCCGAGAGCCAAAACGCTGCCCCACACAGATGTGTGCAGGC
>NW_005847339.1:0-441 GCF_000455745.1 Alligator sinensis
CTGGTTTGTGTCCTGAAATGTGCAGAACCCACAGAAAGAAGGATCTCTGTGCCGGGTTGCTGAGGGCGTCCGCACACCAGTGTGGTTAGTGCCTGCATGTAGCGATAAAACTGCTCGTTGGGAACCTTGAAAGAGCCAGGCCAACAGCAAACCATGGGGAAGTTGAATGTGCCCACAGGTGGCCAAGCTTGTAACCCAGCAGCAGCTTTTAAACAAAACTCAAGGTCAAAACCAAATCACCCAGACGTGCCAATCCGAGCCCCCGGCTGTGTTCAGCAGACGCCCCGCGCACGCGGCAGAGACCAGCTTCTTCCACCGCCGCCTTTGCCCTGTCTCAGGCCCCTGCCTCCTCCAGACCTCAGGAGCCCACCCGAGCTCAAAAGGAGAATCACAGACCATGAGGGTGGAAAGGAGCTCAGGGGGTCACATCCAGTCCGACCC
>NW_005847340.1:0-441 GCF_000455745.1 Alligator sinensis
TTGCACCTTTGGAACACTATGTCTCTTTAATAGACACATTATTCTGAGAGTTCTGACATTCTGGTTTTCTTCTCTACCACTACTTCACCAAGGTGTTAGGATTTGCTTGCTGTTTCCCACCTCTGCCAACTACAAAGAGCAGTGACAATAGAGAAATTCTTTCTCCATATGTAACTCTTAATTAAATTGTTGGCTTTAATTTAAACTCTAATGTTGAAGGATTTACAAACTTGCAGTTTTGAGATACTTAGGAGTAAGGACTATTTTCATAAAAAGTAGTACAGCTTCAAGTTCCAGAAACCCCACTCCACTGCCAGAACCCCTACAGCACTGCCAACCAGCATGGAGTTACTTAACTTCCTACTGCTAAGCCCATTGCTAACCTTAGGGAAAATGGCACCCTGAGCAAGCTTGTATTTTGGCACCCTTTCTTTGAGTTTA
>NW_005847341.1:0-441 GCF_000455745.1 Alligator sinensis
ACCTAACAGTGCTAATATTGAGTGGCACCCTGCTACGCCTCTGAAAGGATCTCATGGCGCTCCTGTGTACCCTGGCACCCTGGTTGAGAATTACTGGACTAATGTATCATTAAAGTGACTTTCTTTTTTCAAGTCATACATTTGATTGTGTGCCTTGATAAAGTAATGTTTTGCATAAAGGTGAGAACTGAGCTGAAATTGTACATGTAGCCCTCTTAATTCTTGATATGTGATACTGGCAAATATACATATGGAACATAGAGGCGGTTGCTACAAAAAGGGCTCTTTTTGATAGGGTAAAGAAAAGAAGGTCCCAACTACTGTGGGACAAAAGTTTCCACTGCAGGTTTTGTCACTGTTCTTGTTTGCAAGAATAAATCAGTTAATTCTGTTGTCCTTATCAGATTCCAATTTGGGCAATTATATTTTGCCTACTTTAAA
>NW_005847342.1:0-441 GCF_000455745.1 Alligator sinensis
TGGTACAGCATGATGGGAAAGAAATCAGAACTGTGCATGATAATGACATACAAGCTTATGCAGATGTTTATCCATGAAAGTAGTCTCAGTCTTTTAGCAACAGAAGGGAAGAAATATGAATGTGACACCAAGTACACACTGACCAAACTGAGATAAGGAGACAGGGCAGTATGTGACTTTCACTCTTTCTTTACCTAAGCTTTTATACTTTGGAATTTTAACCTACTGTTTTTCAACCTGGGTTCATGAAGAATTCATCTTAGTAATGATGAATCTAAACATAAAAAGAATTTGAGGGAGAAAATATGGGTTAAGAGAATCATCTTCAGGATAAGAAACACTTGGAGCAAAAAAAGATTAAAATTGCCTACCACCAGTTATGACATCATCTTGTGAGAGGGCTGTTTATTATAATAATAATAATAATAATAAG
Organism: Alligator sinensis; assembly: GCF_000455745.1. Lineage (NCBI taxonomy): Eukaryota > Metazoa > Chordata > Crocodylia > Alligatoridae > Alligator > Alligator sinensis. The sequence goes on from NW_005847342.1 coordinate 434, forward strand.
TATTATTA
>NW_005847343.1:0-440 GCF_000455745.1 Alligator sinensis
GGGTGCGGGTGCGGGTGCGGGTGCGGGTGCGTGTCCCTGCCCGCACGGGGCGGGCCGCAGCCTGTCACACCCAGCGCCTGGCACCCCCCAGAGCCAGCTGCAGCCCAGCTCGGGGAAGGCTTCCCAACCCCTCTCACGTGTCTGTCTCTTGCCAGCAGACCCCCATGCTGGTCCGTGGGCTGAACTATCCCACCCAGACCCACCTTTACGGAGTGTCTCAGTGATAAGTGCATCTCTGACGTCATCAAGTGGATTCGGGGCGCGTGGGGGCATAATCCCAGCCCCTAATGCCCTACTGTAGAGTCAGAGAGTGCCTCTTCTACCCAGCCCGCAGCCCGGAGCTGGGTACAGGGAAACCAGGGCTCCCAACTCAACATGGTTGTTTTTTACTGACGCGTTTTACCTGACATCTGTTTTTACTGGCGTTGTGTTTCTCACCT
>NW_005847344.1:0-440 GCF_000455745.1 Alligator sinensis
GTAAGGTTAAAACTAGGGTTAAACTAGAGTTAGGGTTAATTTTAGGGTTTCTAAGAATTAGGGTTACTACAGCTGCAACTGCTCTGAGGACCTGCCCCTGACTGAGAAGAGGCATCAACCCAGACCCTCCCTGCTCCTGCCCCGCCATGCTGAGAGGACTGAGCTCCAAACTGCCCAGCGCCCGTTATAGAAAGAATGAGAAGCCCACCCACCACCCCAGTATGTGGGATGCTTCCCAAAGTCCTCCGGGGCCCGATTCCCTGCAGCAGACCCACATGCTATCCGAAGGGAGAGCCCTCATGCACTCTCCCATTGCACCACAGGGCTGTCCTTGGCCCCTTGCAATGCTGCCATGGGGTTTGGGGTCCCCCACCCCACTGAGCAAATAGATGCACTGAGCAGGGGGCCCTTGGTGCGTGGAGCGAGGCTGGCCCCGTCTC
>NW_005847345.1:0-440 GCF_000455745.1 Alligator sinensis
ATCAGAGAAAACCAGGATCCCTGGTCATCTTTACTCAATGACTAGAACTATCTTCTGGCCTCCTAACCCTGTTTTAATGCAGTCAGGAAGTTGCTATCAGAATTACCTTCCTCTCTCAACATTAAACAGCCACCTGCTTGAAGAACCTGTACACCAGATAATTCAGTCATTTTCTCTGTTCACCGCTGAGTAACTACAGTCAGTATCACCCATTCATGGATAGATAGTTTGCAACCTGGGTTCACAGAAGGTTGTTGAATTAAGAACCAATGGCACCGCTGCTAGTTGTGGCTTTTATTTCAACAAGGACAGCTCCTATCAGCTACAGCAGCATTTCTCATCCTGTAGGTCATTTCTCAATCAAAACTGTGTCACGAGAACATATGAAAGGGTCATGAAAAAATTGAAAAAATGGATCAACTAACTTTAAAAATGAATTC
>NW_005847346.1:0-440 GCF_000455745.1 Alligator sinensis
TTATATACACACTAGGAGCTCAAATTCTGACTACCAATACTGCTACCAGTCCACCGCCCTCTCCCCTGCCGCTGACTTAGCTGATTGTGGTGACTAAGTTGTACGGTACGGGCAGCAGGCTATGGAGGGGCAGGCAAGTGGTATTAACTCCCTGGAGCTAACTGCAGCCTTGTGGGCTGAATCCAGGCAACAGAGGTGGCTGGTCCAGTCAGCAAGAAGCACCACAGGCCAAGTGATTGACTTCCACAAGCCAGATGACTGACACCCCAGCTTTATTTTATACCAACATTTAATTTAACAGGGATTCTGGTTGAGTTAATGTGGTATTTCCTCAACACAGGCCCTGGGACAGCTCTAAACCATGCTTTAATGCCATACAATCATATTCCACTCAAAGAGACACACTCTGCACCATCACAAAGACAACAGAAGAAAGTTCA
>NW_005847347.1:0-440 GCF_000455745.1 Alligator sinensis
GATTCAATTCAGTGATTCAAATCACTATCCTTAATCAATTCAGCCAAATCTGAGTTGGAGTTTCAACGGATGCCATATTGGCCAAATCTCTGAACTAAACAGGCCTGATCCCCCACCCGCTTTCCCAGCCCCATCAATGGCCGCCCCACCTGGCTCCAGTGTCCCAACACCTTAAAAAAACCCCAAAATAACCTGCACTCACTGGTTCTTGCCAGGCAGGGGGGTGATCCCCAGAGCTCCACCACTACCCCATGCTGTATGTGTGTGGGGGAAAGGGGTGGGCTCTGCCATTAGCCCCCAGAGGCTATGACAGCTGCTGCAGCAGCCGATGAGTGCAGGGCTTTTTTTTTTCCCGTGTAGGTTAACCTCAAAGTTACCGTGCATTAAAAATAGGTCCAGTGGGTGCATGTACACAAGACACTACTGCACAGTGGTTACTG
>NW_005847348.1:0-440 GCF_000455745.1 Alligator sinensis
TTCTATCATTACTACTTCTTTAAAACAAGTAATTCTTGTTACTGAAGGCCTGGTATAGGCAAGCAAATAGTGATGTGCTCCATCAGACAAACTGGATGCAGTTAGCAGCCACAGCTTACTAGAGGAAAAATTGCATTCTTAAGGAACAAGTAAAACAGAAGCAAAAAGTTATGCTCATAGCATAACTGGAAGTTTATCCAGTTAAAGCAAACTGGATATTGTACAGGTGGTTCAACGTTAAAACACAAGAAACACTAAGTAAAAAGCAGCAGGAGGTCTCAGGAGGATACAAAACTACAATAGTCCTATCTTCCAACGGGGTTGAAACAGGTTAAAAGACAAGTTAAATCACCATCCACCAATTTTTATTAACAGAATGCAGAGCGTCCTTTGAAGAGATAAATATGTAAGAGCAGTAATCAATCACTTTTCTTAAACAT
>NW_005847349.1:0-439 GCF_000455745.1 Alligator sinensis
TCCTGGTCACATACACACCTGCCCTCTTCACCTTCCTCACACACCGGATTGGCCGAAATGTGCCCCCATACATCCACATCCTCCTGGGAAGTCTCTACCTCTTGGTGCCACCCATGGTAAACCCCCTGGTGTACGGGGTGAAGACCAGGGAGATACGAGACAAGGTGCTCAGCATGTTCAACTACAGCAAGAAACTGATTTGAGATCTCTGAGGCCAGGGTCATTACTGCTAGTCTTCAGTGGACAAAGATCATGTCAAGGACCTGCATCCAGTTGTGTATCCCACCTCCTGACTTGCAAGAAGGCAAAAGCAGATCATATCCTTGCCAGGGATCCTTGCTTTCTATGGCAAGAAGAGAAGTGGCAACTCTTCTCAAGGACAGCATGACCCTTAATATATACTCATTAACAGGTATTTTAAAAAAATCCCCAATTTTTT
>NW_005847350.1:0-439 GCF_000455745.1 Alligator sinensis
ATATTAAATACTAACTGTGAGCCATGTATGAACATCATGAAATCACAGTGACTGCGCAAAAGGAAAACCTTCTCCATGTGCCCTCAGACAGTTTGTGCGTTTCTGTGCGTCACGTACCAGGTTAATGATCTAATTTGGATATTTGTAGACTGAAATACAACGCACTGGATATTGTCATTAATGTGACCTGTTGCAAGGAATGGCTGTAATATTTGGCAAACAGCAGTACTGAGCTTGGCTGCTGTGCCTGGCAGATGTTGCGGTGAATGAAGGCTGGAGTAGCAGGAGATTGTGGGATGTGGAGAGTTGCTGTGGAGGGGATGGGGGGTTGTTCCTGGACTGTCTCTGCTGTTTTCTGCCTGCCCAGAGGGCACTCGGCTGGGAGCCCAGACTGCTGCCCGGGGTGTGGCGGCATCCAGTGCTGCGGGGTGTCTGTGTG
>NW_005847351.1:0-439 GCF_000455745.1 Alligator sinensis
AGCGCCCCCTACTGGCCCGCCACAGAGCCCATCTATGGAGTCCATGATAGCAATATCACCCAGTGTCCCTGCACCTATTCCAAAAATGGTTGAATTGCTTTTCTGAAGCCTCCCCTCAAAATGCAGGCTGAGGCAGACCTGAGCAATAACATATAACTCAAATGAATGAATAAATGAACGAACGAATGAATTTGCTGACCCCCAGAGGAAACGTTGACAGCTCCTGTTCCCACCAAAGCAAGTCCTTCAGCGGAGTGAGTGCAAAAGCAAACTTTATTAAAAATCTCCAGATATAAATATCACTAACCAATAAAGGATACACAATACAGAGAATGCATAACAGGAAGGTATCTATTCTAGTTGGTTAAAGCACCCAATTAACTTCCTTGGCTATTGAAGACAATTTGAAAAGATTTCAGTAATTGATTGTCAAGAGAAA
>NW_005847352.1:0-439 GCF_000455745.1 Alligator sinensis
GTCCAAACAGTTGTAAAATAATTTTGGTTCATTTGCACCAAATCACACTCAGCTGGAAGGGTGTCAATGCATTTTCACTTTAGGGAACAACTATGCCTTGTAATGCGAGTACTGTAACATTTGCCACTACTTGAACCATCTTTCATTCATTGCAGTGAAAACCAGGAGTAAGACTACTAGCATCAATGGATTGGATTCTCCTCACATTTATATAGTATAAACCAGGGAATAAAATCACATTGGAGTCTAGGGTCTTGATTTGCCTCACACTAACCATAGTATTAATCAGATGTAACTTGACTGCAGCCAACACATCTGATTTTTCTCTCTCTCATCCCTGATAAGTTAACAATTACACTTTGTAGCCAGATGGTAAGTGGCAAAAATACAACCATTTTTCTACTTGTCTTTATTAGACAACATAATTTTCCATCTGCAC
>NW_005847353.1:0-438 GCF_000455745.1 Alligator sinensis
CACACACTTCATGATTTTCTAGACCTCTCTCATATGATGGCTATAGGGAACCCCCAGCTCTCTACTGTCTGAGGCTATAGAAGGGCCAACTATCATTATTTCTCAGTCATGGTTCCATAGTTAAGCCTCAGCCTAAATGTACAACCTGAAGTTTGTTGAGCCCTGGAAGGGGGGTTCAATTTTGACTCCCTTGTTCTCCAGTGATCCCCAGTTGCTGTGTCAGAGACATGAGCAATGAAGGCACATTGGAGCAGGCTTCAGTCTGCAAGCTGGTGCCACCTATTTGTACTCACCTTAATTGTTTCTAAGCCACAGCCAAGGTGCAGGGCTGTAAACCTTCCCTCTAGCTCACACTGAATGACGGCTTTTATCTACGCAGGTTTGTGATGAGACTATCTCACGGCCAGGCTTGGCTTTAGTTCCTGTTGTGTGGATGGG
>NW_005847354.1:0-438 GCF_000455745.1 Alligator sinensis
TAGTCTGATTCCAAAGGGAATAACATGCTACGTAGTCTTTTACAGATTCAATACCAGCCACATATCAGATACTAATTTCTCCACCATTTTTTAATTTAATATACTAATCAGCAGCATTTAAGCTGCATCTCTCCCAACCAATATGAAGCAAGTATCTGCCTTCACTAAATGGTATGATTTATTCCTATGTGCTCTGTATTGCAAAAAACTAACAAATGGTATTTAGCTTTTTACAAACATACACATCATATTTAACAAAAATAAAGAAAATGCCCCAGCAGAAAAAGTACTGGAAAAAAGAAGCCATCACATATTTATAAAATAGTTTCAGTGACCAACTCCACAGTCCTGAAATAATCTGGATCTCTGATTTAATACGTGTGCTGCACTGGTTAGGTAGATTTTTTTTCCCTAATTTTTTTTTAATTTAAAAAAAAA
>NW_005847355.1:0-438 GCF_000455745.1 Alligator sinensis
CCGCAGGCGCTCTGGGGCCTACCTATAACAGCGTTCCCAAGCAATGGTCCTGCGCGGCGCCGGTTCCAGGCCGGCATCATAATATTTTTACTATTATGATTCAGAGTCAGTCTCCTCAATTGATTATAAATAATGCAGGGTTTACTTAGTGCTTCGCCGGCGCTGCTGTGCAGGGAGCTCTGCGGGGTTTCTCCTCGCCCAGCGCCAGGCCGGCGCATCCCCGCACTCCCCTCCGATCCCCCCGGTACACGGCGGCCTGATTTCAACCCCCGGCTCCAGCCACGCTGCAGTGCAGCAGCTGCCTGGAGACGCACGCCTGGCTTGGGGATGCTGATGGCATGGGGGATGCACATCCTCCAACTTATGGGATCCCGGCAGCAGTCCTGAAATCGAGTCAGGATGTTCTGCACGGATGGGCACGCGGCCTTTGGTTGACCA
>NW_005847356.1:0-438 GCF_000455745.1 Alligator sinensis
ACAGTCAGAGAAGAATCGTTTCTTGCAGTACTACAGGAACTGGGTCTCTGAGATGCTGTGTACTGGGTGTGGATCTCTCCATCCAGCTCTGAGTCCTCGGCTAACCTGAGCTTCAGATTCCAGTGGAATGGAAGAAGGGTTGCAGCCCTTCCACTGTATGCTATTGCACATGAACACAAGGGAGGTACAAAGTTTGTGTGCAGACCTGACTGACTCTGCTGTTCATGTGCATCTGTGCACCTGAAGCTGGATCTATGCTGACTACACCATCTCAAAAACTACACCTGCTAGGCAAATAATCATTCTTTTCCAGTTGGGTGGCAGGAAAATCCATTTTATTAAATGATCATAGCTGCTGCTTTATATAACTGAACTTCAAACACTTTTTCTTTGTTAGAAACTGAAAGTTTAGAAGTGGCAGTGAATGGGCGTCTACAC
>NW_005847357.1:0-437 GCF_000455745.1 Alligator sinensis
CCCTAACATGACACCCTAACACGACACCCTACCCCAGGGTTAGGGAACAGATCTGCAAATGGACAAGGGAACAGATCAACAAATCCACAGGTGTCCAGGTAAGCGAATAGGTCCACAACTGCACAGGGGTCTGGGATAGGGAACAGGTCCACAACTGCACAGGGTTAGGGTTCAGAAACAGGTCCACAAATGCACAGGGGTCCAGGTTAGGGAACAGGTCTGCAAGTGCACATGGCTCCACCTTAGGGTTACAGCACAGGTCTGCAAACGCACAGGAGTCCAGGTTAGGCTCACAGTTAGCAAATGGGTCCACAACTGTCCAGGTTAGGGTTAGGCACACGAATTGGGATCAGGTCTGCAAGTGCACAGGGCTCCAGGTTAGGGTTAGGCAGAGGGTTACAGTTAGAGAACAGGTCTGCAAATGCACAGGGGTCCAG
>NW_005847358.1:0-437 GCF_000455745.1 Alligator sinensis
CTTCAACCCTCATTTTCTATGAGTCTATGAACCAGATCTGAATCTACTGAGGTTCCCCATGATCAGTGAAGCATCAGGGCACAACACCAGCCCATTCATACTGCCATGCTTTCAACTGGCCATGTAAACATTGTGTTCTCTTTCAAATGACTTTGAAAACATTGCTTGCCTTTTAATCCAATGCATGGTATGAACTAGGAATGAACTGGAAAACAGGGCTGAGGAATTGCTGTAGAGGATTTTTTCCCCGCTTTGTTTGCAAGCTGTTGACAGCAAACAGCAACTCTATTAAGTCTGTGCCTAATTTGATTTTCAAGATGTAAGAGGCCAAGAGCATCAGCATAGCAAGTTCTGTCAGTGCCGAGGGATGTTTTTGGCCAAGGGACTAAATTAACTCTGTCTTTTCTTCCATGCCATCATGAACAGTGTGTCTGCCT
>NW_005847359.1:0-437 GCF_000455745.1 Alligator sinensis
ACTGTGCTGCAGATGTGAACGCCAGTAGGAAGATACAAGGCTGCTTTAGCAACACTTATTTCTCATGCTGGAGGGCAACAGGTGTCCGTATGCCCTTCCTCTGCCTTCTCCTGATGCTATTATTGCAAGATCAAGACAGAAAACTTTTTTTAAATAACCTGCAAAACGTTTTTTAAACATAAAACTAGTTAACAGAGTTAATCAGAACCCCAAGCATGAATCTAAATAGCAGACCCATTTGTAGACAGACAGGGTGCATCTACACGTGCGTTTTATAGTTAATTAGTAGACTAATCAGCTCTGCACTCAAGTATCACTGTCTACACATGCACTGGTATTAGGACGCAGTAAACCAAGGCTGCCATTTCTATCCTTGGAATAATTATGTGCAATCAAATGCACGTGTAAATGGTGACTGCAGGTTTAATAGCACCCAG
>NW_005847360.1:0-437 GCF_000455745.1 Alligator sinensis
ATAGATGAAAGACATAAGATAAAAGACCCCCTTGCTAAAAACACACAGGTGCTAGAACATAACCCACAGTAAGTTAAGCATAGCATGAAAACCTAAGCATCCTGTGGAAACTTAGACGTAACCATGGAAACTTTGACGTCTTGCGGAAACTTAGACGAAACAGTAGAGAAGTAGAAGCTATGAGAGAGCCAATAACTGCATAACACGCTGCGGTTCTCTGTGTAGATAAGCTGTAAAAAGACCCTCGGGCCAAGACCGGGGGCGACTCAGCCCCTTCGTCGATCTGTTCGTCCAAGCAGTAAACTCGAGATGGACCCATCCTGCGCGTGACTCTCCTTGAGGTAAACTGGGCAAGCCTCCAGGGGCAGAAACTAGCCATTTGGGCAACAGCCTCGTCCTGCCCCCGGGCCGGGCCGGGGGACCCGCGCTGTCGGACG
>NW_005847361.1:0-437 GCF_000455745.1 Alligator sinensis
GGGTGGATTATAGTGACAAGACAATGCACAGTAAGAAATTAGAGGGAGAGGAAATTTTGGCCAAGGACTTTGGGACAAATGCCTTCTCATATAAAAAGTGTCATAGGACCTTTTTATCCCTATGTTGATCAGCAAGGATATTAGATTTTATTAATTCATTGAAAATATTTGTTTCCTGCTATATTTCTTCTTATGAAATGAATACAGACTTCTATGATATAACAGTTATTACATGTTGCGTTTGTTTTTATAAAAGTATACTTTGCAGGGTGAGTGCCACAGCCACCCACAACCCTGCACTGCTCCCTCACTCTGCTCCCCGTGCGGCTGCCACTCCCCCTCCCTTCCCCACTCCTCGTTATCTGAAAACCCCTGCTGGGGCATTTCAGATAACTGGATTTTTTATATAACCAGCAATCCCCTTACCCTGGGGATGC
>NW_005847362.1:0-437 GCF_000455745.1 Alligator sinensis
CAGACGAGAAGACCCAAGTATTACGCCACGCCGACCAATTTCTAGCCGACCAGCGGCATCAAAACCACCCCATAACCAATGGCATATCTAGGCAAGATCCAGATTAGAATTACAACCAGGAAAGGGGGCAAAATTCAATATGAATGCTAAAGGAAAGTATCTTAGAAGGACTAAAAAAGGCAGGAGATAAAACTGCAAACTGGTCTAAAGTGACATCTACTGTTCAGAGTCCAGAAGAACACCCTTCAGACTACTTTGAAAGACTCTGTAAAGCTATACGCCAGTATGGAAACATGGACCCTGAGACACCTGCCACTTTGCCTGTGTTAAGACTTGTATTCATGGAAAACAAGTCACAGTTATAAGTATCAAGGGCAGACCGTTCCGTTGTCCCTTTTCTCAAGCCGTTAATATCAAGATTGGTCCTCTTTCAGCAG
>NW_005847363.1:0-437 GCF_000455745.1 Alligator sinensis
TTCTGAAACAGGGCCTTGGAATAGTCCATAAACTGGTACGGGGTGAAGAAGGCGAACGCCCCCATGGAATGTTTGTCCAAGTTCCACCTTTTTATCACATGCTTATCACAGACGTACTGGATGTGGTCCTTGGGTATGCCGTGTACTTCTGCAAGGTCGTCTAGCACTACGTCAATGCACTTCTCATCACTGAGAGGAACGAAGAAGTCAGCATCATCGTTCCAAGTATAGGAAGCCAGGATCACACCCACACCACTGGAGAAGTTGTGGTTGGGGTAGTAGATGAACCTGGAGGGATGATCCGTGATTGACTGCCCACCATGAATCCCATCTCTTTCCCAGAACCTTTCAGTGCAGGCCAAGGCAATCTTGGTGGAGCTGGAGTAGTGAACAGAGCGCAAGGCATGTGCCTTTTGGGGGGAAAGCAGTGGCATAAA
>NW_005847364.1:0-437 GCF_000455745.1 Alligator sinensis
TCATCAATGAAAAAAAGAAATAGGTAGCCCTATAATTTATCTATAAATTAGATATAATATAAGCACATGAGGTGTTTCACTCCAGTACCTTATGGCTTGTATGCCATTTGAGGAGTATTCTTATTAATAAAAACTTCTATGCTGAGTATTTCTCTATTGGGTGTTTAGACACATGGATGTGACATCATAGTTGTCTGGGAATGGGGATGCTATATGGGAATATAGATTAGTCTATTTAATCATGGATGAAGATAGGGAGAGATCTACACTGGTTTTGAAAATAGAAGTGTTCATTACAATAGTCTCTATGTGACAGGTATTCATTACAGTAAGTTTTATCAAGTCTCTATGTGACAGATTCCTGCAGTTATAGTGGAGTCGAGAGGGAAGGTGAGCTCTTTCACGGGCCTTCTCCCTTTCTTCTTGGTTTTTCATCT
>NW_005847365.1:0-437 GCF_000455745.1 Alligator sinensis
CTCTTGTCCGGTGAGGCCATTGCCATGTGGACACAGTCTTTGTGCTACAAGAGGCTGAATCCTCTCTCCTTACATAAGGGGCTTAGCTCACTTAGCAGCTGCCTTTTTATTTCCTTTTTAATGTTAGGCTTTCACCATCGGGCACCTGGCCAGCACTGTCCTTGCTGTGAGTCTCCTTCCTGGTGGTGGCACAACCAAGGCCTGTCCCAAAGGCTTGCTCACGGGGGCACCTGCCTGCGCGGACTAACTCCCTTTGAAACTTGGTGGAGAATTAGCCTTAGAGAAGGTCCATTGGCTTCCTGAGTACATGCCCACGCCAGGAGATGGGAACAACCTCATCTCGCCTACACAGGGCAGCTGCCAAATGGTTGTGGGGCTGGGGCAAATGATTGGCGAGGAGGGGCTGTGGGAACTGGGTTTATTTAGTCTGGAGAAGA
>NW_005847366.1:0-436 GCF_000455745.1 Alligator sinensis
ACCTTCACCCTCACCGTGTTCTGGGGACGAGAGGGACGTGTCATTGGGGAGCTGGGACTAGGAGACAGGGCGGCAGGGAACATCTGCCAGGCTCACAGACTTGGGAGCAGCAGCAGCAATGATTCTGGTGAAATGTGAGCACGTGGAGTTTCTCAGCCTCCGCCGGCCCAGGCTGAAACCCCGCGGCCAGGGTCACCGCCTTGGCACACGTCTGCACCCTGCGCCCCCACCCCGCGTCCCTTGGGGCAGCACGGCCAGGACCCGCTCCAGCACCACCAGCTCCACCCCGTGCCCCTGCTGCGGCGATGGCAGAGCTCCGAGGTGGCTGCAGACCTCGCGTGGGCCCTCAGCCTCCTGGCAGCGCAGGCCTCAGCACCACGTCCTGGCCGGGGGAGCTCATTCCCTGGTGCGGTGCGCGAGGGCCCCGCGGGGGCTG
>NW_005847367.1:0-436 GCF_000455745.1 Alligator sinensis
GGGAAGTAAAATTACACTGAAATCTATGATGTTTCCTCATATTAGGATGTTGTCCTGATAAAATTACCTCTTCTTTTGGCCAATTGATCTGTTTTGTTCAGTGTTGGCTAAAAGTTAGTAATTGATGACCAAAAAGGTAAGCCCTGCACCTGGGAACCTTACCGAAGAGGGGACTTTGCTACCTTTCCTTCAAGCCTTGACTAGCCCAGCTACTGGACCACAAAGCAGCAGATGGCTGTGTTTATTATATGCCAGTCAAAAATAAAAAGTGGATTCCAATTGGTTCAATGAGCCAAAATAATTGCTTAATGAGCTGTATGTTGATTAGCTTGCACATCTGGTTTCCATCTCCGAATGGAACATCTTGAAAACAACTTACAGAACTAGGTTTTCCCATCTATTGACTCCTCTGCGAAATCCTGTGAAATATGAACTT
>NW_005847368.1:0-436 GCF_000455745.1 Alligator sinensis
TTGCCTGCAGCATGCTTTAATCTATATATGAAAAAAAAATGCTATTTTCTTTTGCATAGATTTACAGTATGCATAAGGGCACATGGGCTGTGTGATAAAATACTTTTCCTAAAGTTAGCTTCTAAAGCTTATGAGAAGATTTGCATGTGAAGTGAAAGCAGTTAGTGTATGTATTTTCATTATATCCTGTTTTCATACTGTGAGTCTTCATCAAGAATAAAAAACAAGCAGGTTTAAGCAGCAAAACAACTTTGCATATAAAGTAAAATCCTGGAACCAATGCACAGCCTAGGGAGCTGTGCTGCAGCCTGGAAACTCTCCTGCTTTGTCCATAATTTCACAAGAGCTGTTCTGTGCCAAGTACTGACATTTCAAGCTTCTAGTCAATGATGTGACTGTGGCATATCATATATAGATTAAAGCATGCTGCAGGCAA
>NW_005847369.1:0-436 GCF_000455745.1 Alligator sinensis
ATCACAGATGTATTGCCTAAACTGGTTCAATCTGAATTCTCTGCTCAGGAACCAGCATTTGCTCAGGACTGGTGCAGAGTCAAGATCCTAGTGTGCTGGCAGCAATGTTACTGGGCTCCACATTGGGATATCAGTAGGTACCGCAAATAAAGAGTGAACTGTGTAAATATTGATACAAGAGACAGAACATGTGTGATGTAACAGTTATATATAGTAGTAGTATTTCTCTGAGAGATCTCCACCTTTGTCCATTATGTTTTCTAGGGCTGGAATTTTGTTTTCATGAACACTATTCTTTTACTCCTACTCCACTTCATAAACTGAAGACAAATTTGTTTGAAGGATGACTTCTGAAAAAGATAGGCCGAGCAGTCTTGTCAGCTGAGCGATGGGAGGCTGCCAATCCTGTATTATTGCAGAGACCAGGTTTAATGGT
>NW_005847370.1:0-436 GCF_000455745.1 Alligator sinensis
GTTCTAGAACAATCTCTTCCATCTTCTCTTATATTTAAGAATCTGTAATCTTGTGTATCATTTGTGGTTTTACATTAATGTATACTGCATTGCATAAATACATCTATGTATTTATATTGCACTGCATTTTCCCTCAATATGCAACATCCCCTCAACTGAGTTTCTCCACCAGCAGATTTTAAGATAGAGTTCCAGCTGACAGCTTATATGTATTAGTTAAGGTGGAATGCATTATAAGAATAATGTAATTACAGGAAAACTAAAACAGGAAATTAATTGTTGAACAAAATAACATGTTCTAGCAAGAAATGCACAGTTAAGGTATAGTTTCAACTCTGTCCTGCAGCGACTTTCTCAACAGAAGAAAACATGGATTTAAAACCGTAAGTCCACAAATAAAATATCTTAAAACTATTATATGCTATAAAGTTCCTAT
>NW_005847371.1:0-436 GCF_000455745.1 Alligator sinensis
TGGCTGAAGCATCAAGGCATTGGTCCATGTCTAAAATATCATCTTCTCTTGGTGGTCCAGTGACTATTTAGGAGAAGGAATCTCTTGGATGCACCATCCACAGTATTATCTATATTATCTAGTATTATCTATATTATCTATATTGTATCATTTTTGTTAGTATTTGCTCTGTAGTCTGTATCTAGAAACATTTTGACTTGTATTTCACTTTGGGTCCTGGGGTATGCAGTCCCAGAGCAACCAGGAACTAACTTAGGACCCTAGAGGCTATGAGATGACTGGAACCCATGGTCTGGGCAGCAACTACCTGAAGGAGCTCAAGGCTACTACAGCTAAGAAGTACTGATCTTGTTGGGCCCCAAGAGGATGACACTGCTATAAGCAGATTCAATTACTATACCTCTCAAAAGTTTGGTGTGGCTGGTACAGATAGGCT
>NW_005847372.1:0-436 GCF_000455745.1 Alligator sinensis
GGAGTGGCCTGGGAGAAAGGGTGCATGGGGAGGAAACGCCTGACCCTGCCCAAGAGTAATGGGACCCCGATTCCCCCACCCAGACAGAGAGAGGGTGAGCAAGGAAAAAGGGACACGATGAAAGAGCCATGCTCCACATGCCGGCGCAGGACGCCGCCGGGGAATCCTGGTATTGGTGTTAATCAGCCGCTAATGAGGCAATTGCACTGTTTCAGTAATCAGCTGCTATCATACTTACTGTCTGTCAGATGACAAAGACCCTTGGTATACTGGAGAGCCCTCGGTGGTAGATCTGGCAGACTGCCCCCTTTTCCCTGGTCCTCCCGGGGAGAGAGTTAGACCAGATGAAGTAATAAAGCACCTGTATTAGACCTCGAGACAGCCTGGTCCTTCCCGTGAGTGCCTGCGTTAATAACATCTCCTCCCTCCCCCAATT
>NW_005847373.1:0-436 GCF_000455745.1 Alligator sinensis
TTTTTCTCAAGGGAATGCTCTATCAGCCCGAGGACTTTTACCCTCGGGGGTAAAAAGCAGAACCCTGTTGTGATCATAGAGCAGGGTGATTTCAATAGGCACCAAGAGAGGAAATCAAGAGAGGAAATTCCAAACGTGTATTCAGTTTGATACCTCTGTTTATGGTTTGTTTGCTTCTAAATTAAGTACTGTCTTTTGGAAAGAAACATCCGCTCTTGTTCTCTGTACTTCTGGTAGCTGTGGCTATTGAGTTTATGCCATACCACTCGAAATGATTTATAACATGAAGGCGGAGAGGACAGCGGTACAACAAAGGGAAGATTCCGTCACAGGATAGCTCTCAGAACTTCGTCCAGAATTTGCAATATACTCTTTGTAATTTCGTTTCTACATGTTGGAGACTTGTATTGCACTGTTGATCAGCTCTGTATACAAC
>NW_005847374.1:0-436 GCF_000455745.1 Alligator sinensis
TGAAGCTGTAAATACTCCTTTCCACCCTCCACTCTTTCTGTAGAAATCAAGAGTTTCCTAGCATCTCTTCCACACTTGCCTCCAGGTTTTAGGAAATGTTGGAGGCACAATCTTACTAAAAGTAGTCCCATCACAGCATAAAAGGCAGAGTTACATTTTTATAATAAAACAGAGGTGACTGGAAGCCTTAACATCTTTTAAAGTTTGAGGAAACCAGGGGATTAAGTCTTACTTATCCATTTTTTGATGGATGGAGTGATTTTCTGAACATGTTTATAACCCCCACCTATATCAAAAGCATCATTGTTTATAATTTACCTGACAAATCGGATTTTTGAACTCAAGCATGTCAGGATCTTCAGGGTCAGGGCAGTCCATTAGGGCAGCCTTACCATGTTAAGCCCAAAGGCTGCTTGCAGATGTTTAAAAAAAAAAA
>NW_005847375.1:0-436 GCF_000455745.1 Alligator sinensis
TCTCTCTCTTTTTTTGCTTTTGTTGTTTGTTGGTAAATGTATTATTTGGGGAGGAAAGCCAAGAAACAAGAAGTAAATCTGACTGATTTTACTTCACTATTCAACAAGCAAATTTCCTAAGAGGCGACAAGCACACTGGATCTCTAAATACCTTTCAGTTCTAGGAAGCGAAGGCATCAGTTCTCAAGCTAAGGCATTGGCTCCAGAGACTGTGATCTTTGCATGTTTGAATGGGTTTGAGAGGAGCTGCGGTCACCAAGGCCGGAGAAGAGTTTCACTAATTGAGGCATGAGAGGGAAGCTTTGAATCTGAGAGGGGTTGTCGTAGTCAAGGCCAGAGAAGCTGTATTCTTCAGGACACGAGAGAGCCCTTGACCAGACTAGTGTTCGAAGGGCAAAGACCAGCAGTTGCACTGCCAGGGCAGAGCCTTCGTGTG
>NW_005847376.1:0-436 GCF_000455745.1 Alligator sinensis
CTGAACCCACAGCTCCTGCCCCCTCACACCAGCCCATGGCAGTTTGGGCTAACTAAACAGTGTTACTGCTCAGCAGGTTCCCTGGGCACCTATATCCAAAGGACTCAAAGCTAGATGCCAGTGGGGCATGGCAAGGCACAGGGGGAGGAATTGGAGTCCCTCCCTGCTTCCTGCCCAAAGTAATGGTAGTCCCCTGGGAGATCACCCCTGCCTGGAGAGACGGGATCTCTGGGATCCCCAGCCGCTCTCTTGCTCCCAACTCTCCTTCATTTGCAGCAGTGAACCTCATGACTCTGGGGGTACTGACTAAAGCTTTCCGCCTGCTTGTCACATGAAGAGGACACGGGTGCCCCCTGGGGATGACACTCTCAGCCTGGACCTGTGCCCCCAAATAATGCACCCTCTTTGTTGCTGTGCCCGTGCACCCCAAACACTG
>NW_005847377.1:0-436 GCF_000455745.1 Alligator sinensis
TGATCATCCTGCTCATTCAAGACAGCGTCCCTGCTTCAGGGGCGAGTAAGAGGAATCAAACATAAGCTGCAAGCATCCAGGCTCTCCCAGGATTCGCACTCCCACCACAACCCGGAAACTGAGCTGCACGTCTGTCTTGCCCTGTTGCTGCTAACCCGGCATTTCGGGGCCTTCCGGAGCAGCGGCCTCTAGCGGGGAAAGCCGGCCCCGCGGCCGCAGCCGACCGCCCGCCGGGCTCGCCGACGACATGGTGTTTACAGACGCGGCCTTCCTCTCGCTTCCCCCCGCGGCTTTGTGCGGGAATCCCCCTTCCGCGGAGCGCGCAGGGGCCGCGCTACCTGCCTGCCTGCCTGCCTGCGGCCGGGCTCTCCCGCGCCAGGTGCGGGGACAGCCCGCGGCCCCGGCTCCAGAAGGCAGCCGGACCTGGCAGGAGGGG
>NW_005847378.1:0-435 GCF_000455745.1 Alligator sinensis
TGCTGTAGTCTTGCAACCAGCTTTGTCAGGCAGGTCCCACCCTGAATGCGTATCTCTGTAATTGCTGACAATGTGAAGGACTTGAGTGGCTGGAGAAGCTGGGGAGTTCTTAAAGGGGGTGTCAGAGCACTCAGCCTCCTGGAAACTGTAAGAAGTAGTCCACATAGCCACCCAGCACCAGGCTATACCTCCACTTCAGGCACTGCCCTGCCCCAAGTGGTTCTTCCTCCTCATTTAGGGGAATCCTAGGGACCTCTGGTCACTGATCCCTGGTGAGCATGATGGTCTGGGTACTTTAGTTTGGCAACAATACATTCCCAGAAAGATAAAAGTTCTACATAAAACCCTTAGCAGTGTATGTGTGGACACTTCTGTACAGGGACAATTGTGGACTGGTTCACAATCAGACATTTTTTTTGGAATGGTTCAGGTGTT
>NW_005847379.1:0-435 GCF_000455745.1 Alligator sinensis
CAAGTACTTGTCATGAAAACTACTGTTCCAACTGGAACCTTGGTGATTGTCTCAGAAAAGCCAAGGAAAAATAGGTATGGGAGCTAAACTTGACCTTTCACATTTACGTGGGTTTCCTGTAGGTCAAGTTCATGTCATATTAGTGTGACACTATTGGGAGTTGGGATCTGCATTAGCATTTCTATAGAACAGTTCTGATTCATAGATACCAATATAATCATTCACATTGATTAAATATATACAATGCATTTAAAATGTATTTTCAGCAATTCCTCTTCCTTTCCATAAATGTATAGCATAAACTACTCATATGTTGGTATTTTTGTCATTTCCTTAGATCATACTACTTATGCAGTGTTATAGTTTTTTAGTAAAAGTTATTTCCCTTTTCTAAAGACCTTATCCTAAAATTGTTTTTTAGATATATAGGGAGTA
>NW_005847380.1:0-435 GCF_000455745.1 Alligator sinensis
GATGCTTTACTGCAGAGCTAATTAGTCAACCGCAAGCGTAGTGTAAAGCGTATGTGTAGATACCCTTACTGACTCTCTCAGGTATTTTCTTGCTCAAGGCTTTGGGAAAATCCCATGCAGTTCCATTCACTCAGAATTAGCCATCTGTGGACTTTCCTCATTCTCATTCACTGGCTCATCACCTGCTGGGATGGAGAGAGAGAATACAGATATAAGTTGTCCCCTGTGCCTGGCAGAAAGGAAAGGAGGGGGAACAGCAAAGTGGGAAAAACAGCAGAATGGTTGAGGACACTCAGAAATAGGACTCTTCTTCTTCATGTCACACACTCCCGAGGAAATAAAGTGAGGGAGGCTGCTCCTGCCAACTATCCATCACAACAGGTGGGGAGCTCTGAATGATTTTAAGCATGGCACCCTGTGCCAGATTTGAAGTAT
>NW_005847381.1:0-435 GCF_000455745.1 Alligator sinensis
ATACCCCAGGTGAGCTCCCACCTGCACATGCCCATGCTTCAGGTGAGCTCCTACCTGTACATGCTATTTGCTCAGGTGAGCACTAACCTGCACATGGCTATGCCCCAGGTGAATGCCTACCTGCACACACATATGCCCACACCCCAGATGAGCACTGATCTGCACACATCCACGGCTCAGGTGAGCTCCCACCTGCACATGCCACCTGCCCAGGTCAGCCCTGACCTGCACACACCTACGCCCCAGGTGAGCACCCACCAGCACACGCCTACACCCCAGGTGAGCACTTACCTGCACATGTCCATGCCTTAGGTGAGCACTGACTTGCACACATCCACAGCCCAAGTGAGCACTGACCTGCACATGCCTATGCCCTGGGTGAGTGCCCACCTGCACATGCCCACACCCCAGGTGAGCTCCCACCTGCACATGCTC
>NW_005847382.1:0-435 GCF_000455745.1 Alligator sinensis
CCACGGTCCTCCCTGCTGCCACGCCGGGGGCAGGATGCGCTGGCCCTGTCTAGGCCATGCTGTGATGGACACGCCAGCTCCTGCGGCCATGCCGTGGCTGACATGCTGGTTCTTGTGGCCATGCTGTGGGCAACGTGCCAGCTCTCACGGCCATGCCGCGGCTGATGTGCTAGTTCCCGTGACTGTGCCATGGCCAATGTGTTGGCTCCTGTGGCCTTGCTATGGTGAACACACCATTTCCCATGGGCTTGCCATGGGCAGCCCATCTGCTCCTGGGGCCACGCTATGGTTGACGTGCTGGGTCCCGAGGCCGAGCCCTGGCTCACGCACCGGGTGCTCCACGCAGACCTTCCGCCCGGCCGCCATGCTGGTGGAGCGCTCCGCCGACTTTGGCCGCACCTGGCGGGTTTACCGCTACTTCGCCTACGACTGCGC
>NW_005847383.1:0-434 GCF_000455745.1 Alligator sinensis
GTAGATGTGCCCAGTGTCCTCTTTGTAAATACTAATTAGAAATCCTGGGGCATTAGAGGAAGACACGCAGCAAAAAGAGCCAAGGATGACAGCAGAACCCTTATTACAGACCTGGCAATTCAGTCCTTCCTGCAGGAATCACGGTTTCCCCATCAGGTCTAACCTAACCAAGCCCTTGTCTTTCCCGTCTCATAAAAGGCCACCGATGGATCCCAGAGCCATTCTGCTGCAAAGAGTGGCACTGAAATCAAAGCGGCTCCATGAGCAATGAGACCCAGCATGAGAAAGAGCCTTAGAAGCTCGTCCTCAGTGATGGAGACCAAAATTTGACAACCCAGCCCCCTCAAGGCAGGCTCTTGAATATTGTTGGTGGTGGCAATCCCTCTATTTGAGATTTGAGGATCTGTACCATGGCTCATTGATGGGTCTTGAAG
>NW_005847384.1:0-434 GCF_000455745.1 Alligator sinensis
TGCAAGATTCAGCAATTTCTATACAGTTTTTTCAAGTCTGTTACTTTACTTTAACAGACCTTGACATTGTGGTAATCTGTCCTTTATAGTCTCCAAAGGAGGAAGGAGGTTTGAACTCTTGCGCAGTTTTCTTGAGACTGTAGTAGTACTTCACAGAGCACTTAAGTGATTTTTTTTATGTCAATTTGTAGTACAGCAGCTAATGTATGTTTTCATCTTGCAGTTATTTCTCACTCACCTCTTTTTCCTTACTGACATATCTTCTTTCTCTAGGTGTGCTATGCTCGTGTTCTTGATTACAGAAGG
Source organism: Alligator sinensis (assembly GCF_000455745.1). NCBI lineage: Eukaryota > Metazoa > Chordata > Crocodylia > Alligatoridae > Alligator > Alligator sinensis. The sequence continues at coordinate 307 of NW_005847384.1, forward strand.
AAGTTTATTGAAGCTGCCCAACGGTACAATGAGCTCTCTTATAAGAGCATAGTCCATGAAAATGAAAGGCTAGAGGCACTGAAGCATGCCTTGCACTGTACTATCCTAGCATCGGCAGGTAAAATGAA
>NW_005847385.1:0-434 GCF_000455745.1 Alligator sinensis
TGGTGTCTGGTGGCAGTGAGCAAAAGTGGAGCCACTGTCCCCTCAGTAGCAGTGTTCAGCGGCAGAGAAGAGCCCCTGGGTGGTGGTTCATCTCAGTCTACTAGTGTCCCCCTGGTGGGGGTGTGCAGCGGGGGAGCAGTGCCAACTCCCCACCCTGTGACACTGAGGACTGTCAGCAGTGGTAGAGCAGCACACTCCAGTGATGGTGAAACGGGGAACAAGGTTGAGCGAACGGGTACACTGCCTCCACTAGCTACCAAGTTCACCCCATGTGGGCCTAAGTACTTTGAACATTTTGACTGTGATACACTGTTAATAGTTGGTTGAGGTGAGCGATTCACTATTTCCCAGTCTTGTTTGCTTCTCTCATTTACCTGCCCCCTTCAGTAAACCATGTTATAATTTAAAGTTGTTTGGGTGTGGGGTAGTTCATT
>NW_005847386.1:0-434 GCF_000455745.1 Alligator sinensis
ATCAAGAAACCCATGCCAGTAGCCTTCTTAGTTTGATCACATGTAGCACGTAGTAAACTACCGGTGCTGTCAATTTTTTTGGAAGACTCTGCATTTTCCAAACAGCTTTCTTAGGGCTCTTAAGACATCCCTGTTTCTCAGGCTGTAGATGAGTGGATTCAGTACTGGGGGCACAATTGTGTAAAACAGAGACACAATCTTGTCTTGCTCTGGGGAGTGGTAGGAGCTGGGTCTCATGTACATGAAGATGGCTGCCCCGTAAAACATGCCCACCACAGTCAGGTGGGAGGAGCAGGTGGCCAGAGCTTTCTGCTGTCCTTTGGTTGACTAGGACTGCAGCAAGGATGCGAGCATAAGAGGCTAGGATGATGGAAGAGGGGATGAGGAGAAGGACAACGCTAGTCACAAACAGCAGAGTCTCATATTGGGATGTG
>NW_005847387.1:0-434 GCF_000455745.1 Alligator sinensis
TCATTTTATAGGAATGTGAAAGCTTAATCCTAGCCTTTACATGAGGTTACTTAATTTACATTATCTTTTTAATCCAGATATATATAAAAAGACAGTCAATTATTGTCATTATGTTACCTTGAAGACTGGGTAGAATTGAACGTTATAGAGTAATTAAATCAGATTTATATATATATATACTTATGCTATATATATAATTATATACTTATTATATATATATATATAATAAGTATATAATTATATATATAGCATAAGTATATATATATATAAATCTGATTTAATTACTCTATAACGTTCAATTCTACCCAGTCTTCAAGGTAACATAATGACAATAATTGACTGTCTTTTTATATATATCTGGATTAAAAAGATAATGTAAATTAAGTAACCTCATGTAAAGGCTAGGATTAAGCTTTCACATTCCTATAAAATGA
>NW_005847388.1:0-434 GCF_000455745.1 Alligator sinensis
TATATACCTGGTATAAGTTGCCCGAGTGTTATAGTTGATAACATAATCATATAAGATATGATTGGTATTTGCTTTATCTGCTGATAGACATTATTATTGAACTCATGGAAAATATTTTGCTTGGTATTTATGGGATGACGAATTTGTCAATCTCTCAGTTATTATTGGAAATAGTAAATGATTGGAAGTAGTTATTTATTGTGTGGTCTGGTGCAGGGAGGACCACGGGAGAGTACTGCAATGAGACACGGGGGGAGTGGACCAGACCTATTGGCACCCCAGGATCCCAAAAGTTTGGATGCGGCTGTGTGTAGCGCCGTCGGCAGGGTTACACCTATTAAATTCAGACCTTAGGAAGTGGATCCATGGCGCAAGGAAGCATCATCCCCATCTAAGCCAACCTGTGTTTGTCTCACCTATTCTTATAAACTCCA
>NW_005847389.1:0-434 GCF_000455745.1 Alligator sinensis
TGCAGCCAGGAGAAGACTCCAGCCAGGCTCTGCAGTGGCTTCTCTGCTCTTTGCTGCATATTTCTGCCCTGGGAGGTCCCCACCCAGCATGCCCATCCTCACCCCTCCTTGGAACTCGCTACAGACTCAAGTGATGCGTACCTGGGACGAGGAGGTCCCTGCGGCAGTCGTACAGCATCCCCACCTGGAAGGGCCGGCCCAGAGCTGGCATCTCCACCACGGCCTCATCGGTGACCCCCATGACGCTGTGCCCAGGTGATCTCCTGCCTCTCACCTGTGGGAAGGAATAGGGATGAAGGCAAAGCCACTATGCAGCCCCTTTGGCACCAGAGCACTGACTTCGCAGCAAAGCCAGGCCTGGCTGGTTCCTGGGGATTGCTCCAGCATGATCACATCAGCCAGTGCAAGGGAAAAGCTCCGGATGCTGCATTGCA
>NW_005847390.1:0-434 GCF_000455745.1 Alligator sinensis
CACACACACACACACACACACACTTTTCATGGCTCTTTCTGGCTACTAAGTCAGTCCTAACATTGATTCTGAAGCCACATTCCCTACTTCCCTTGCCACACTTATTGTCTACATCTTTTTTTATCCTCAGGGTCCTGAAGCATCTTCAGGAAATAATCCTATAAAAGTGATTCTAGAATTTAATGAAGATACTAACTTCGAAGGAAAGGAAATACACTTAATAAAACTTATACCCGTACTCGAAAAGGTTCCACGTTTAAGGTAAGGCATTCTAGTGATTCAGTCAATTCTGCCCATCATTTAGAACAATAACCCCTGCAGCAACATTAGTTATCCTTTCCATTCCACCCTGTAAACAGCCATATTGGCTGTAGCTTGAGAGACAAAGCTAGTAGCAATTAGGGTTATGCGAAGCTTCAGTCTCTGATTCAATT
>NW_005847391.1:0-434 GCF_000455745.1 Alligator sinensis
CACCCCACCCCACCCCAGCCTCCCCACAATGAAAAACAAACAAACAAACCCCACCCCCCACTTACTGGCAGTTCCAGCTGCCCTCTGAGCCCCTGGGGCTCCACCCCCCACCCCCACAGTACAGGGCAGGGTGACAGCCCCAGCGGCCCCAGCCCAGGCCCTGCTGCCCCCTGCTGCCTCTTGCTGTCTGGGGAGGGGCTCTGCCAGAAGGCCCTAGAGCCCCCACAGCCTCTGCTTCTAGGGTGAGTAGAGGCTTAGGGTTTTGTGTTTTTTTAAAAGTGTCTGGGGTTGAGGGAGCAGCCATGGGGACCTGGGGGTGAAAGTGGGGGATGGGACTGGACAGGGCAGCCATTGGGGGGCCTGGGAGAGCAGGGGGGAGTCGGGCTGGGGGGGGCAGCCATCGGGGGGGCTGCAGGAGCTGGCGGGGGATGGGG
>NW_005847392.1:0-433 GCF_000455745.1 Alligator sinensis
TCCGATGGTGGAGTAAATTACTGTGCTTAAATCCTTATATAGATGGTAACATCAGGATTACTTTGCTCCGGCTCAAATTACATCATAGTTTATTCAGTCGCATTAATTGCACATAAGAAGGAGTTTTTGTGCCTGAACCTAGTTTCCCTCCCACGTTAAAGTATTATATTGTTACATGTTCAGATGTTTGTGACACTGATGTATTATGAACAGAAAGTTTGCCTGCTGAGTGCTGAAATGATTCTGGTCAAAAGGAAACCATAATTTCTATTTCAAGATGACTGCGCACCATAAACCCATTCTCTAGACGTATCTTCAATTATCTATCCTCTACTTGATTGTTCTTCATCATGTTTTATACATTCTCATAACTGTCCCTTAATTCTGGTCTAAGCTTGCAAAGAGGTCTTGATCCTAGGTTGCAGTCTTGTTT
>NW_005847393.1:0-433 GCF_000455745.1 Alligator sinensis
GTGCACCAGGTGGTGTGGAGGCAGTGCGGTCTGTGGGACAGGGCAGGCCACGACGGGATGGGATCAGTCTTGGCACTGACAGGAGGATGTGAATCTCTGTCCAGGTGTGCTCTGGCTCCAGCTGCATTGGTGCTGGAGCTGGCACGTGACTCCAGCAAGTGCCCGGGGGTCGATCCAACCAGCAGCTGTCACGGGTCCCGACCTCGGGGCCTGGAGCACTGCCATGGTGCTGGCAGCAGGCTGCCAGGTGGGCGCCTGCTTGAGATTCAGTGGAAGGCGCCGTGCAAACACACCTCGACAGGATTGCACAGCTTTCACAGAGACATTGTGCAGCCTCTTTCCCGTGCTGTCGTGCCACGAGTGGGACGGAGGTGTGGCCGGCTCAGTCATTAGGAAGCAATGACCTGGGTGCTCCTGTCTCCCCTGTTGTGTG
>NW_005847394.1:0-433 GCF_000455745.1 Alligator sinensis
ACAATGCTGCCTTAAGCAGGGGGTTGCACTCGCGTGACCTCTCTTCCAGCCCTGTTTTCCCATGAATCCAGGATACGGCAGGACCCATGTGAGACAGGAGGTCGAGCTAGAGCCTGGCAATGGCCGTATGGCGTGTGAGTCGCTGGACGGAGAAGTGGGAGGAATGGCCGGGGGAGGAATGGCGCAGGATGCTCACGTGCTGGCGGTCATAGAGTCCAATCCAGATACAGCCATTCCTCCTGTGGTGCTGGGAGATGTACCGGGCAATCATGCTGTTTTCCCAATTATTGTGAAGGGAGGCCAGGTGGACCCTGTGACCATAGCTCTGACATGTCATCTGGGGCAGGAACAAGGAAAGGCAGTTAAAGACATTGCTCCAGCTTTGGTCTGGGTGTCTGCTTTCCCCAATCACCTTCCCAGCCCCACCATGCCC
>NW_005847395.1:0-432 GCF_000455745.1 Alligator sinensis
GTGCAGCTGGCTGTGCGCATGTGGGGCTGTGTGCACAGGGCTACTTGTGTGGCTGTGCGTGCATGTGGCTGTGTGGGGCTCCATGGTTGTGTGGGGCTGTGTGTGTATGTGGGGCTGCACGTGCATGCGTGTGGCTATGCATGTATGCATGCATGTGGCTGCACATGCATGTGGCTGTATGTAGGGATGCACGTGCATGTGCAGAGTTGCATGTGCGTGTGTGGGGCTATGCATGTATGGAGCTGTGCACGCATGGGGGCTGCATGTGCACGTGTGTGACTGTGCATGCATGTGACTCGGTGTGCATGCATGTGGCTGTGTGTCTGTAGGGCTGCACGTGCAAGTGCAGGGCTGCATGTGCAGGGGTTTATGCATGTGTGCAGCTGTGCGTGTGCATGTGGGGGCTGTGTGGGGGGCTGTTGCTGTGCATGT
>NW_005847396.1:0-432 GCF_000455745.1 Alligator sinensis
GCCCCCCAGTGCTCCCAGCAGGACTGGGGCCCCTTTAAACTCAGGGCTGGGACAAAACCAGGCCTGGAGGGTCCGCAGAGAAGGAGGGGCGATGGCAGGCAACGTGTGGGTGTGCGAGCCTGGAAGGGGCAGGGCAATGGGTCAGTGCATGGCAGTCTGGGCACAGCAGCTACCCGCTGTCTGGGAAAGGGCTTTGTCCTGCTGTCCTCATGCACAAAGGGCCCCTGGGCCGCGGGGGGGCAGTTCTGGCTGAGCACGGCCGATACCTCCGTCTGCCCCCGCTCCCCTCCCCATTCGCCTTCCCCCACTGCACTAAGACCTGGTCCTGGTTGCAGAGGTTGCACTGACCCCCTCTCCCCAGCCAGGCCCCGAGCCATGTGCTGCTGCCTCGCAGGCAGGGCTCAGCCCAGACAGCGGCAGCTGGAGGGGACC
>NW_005847397.1:0-432 GCF_000455745.1 Alligator sinensis
TCCTTGTTACTTCTGTAGCCAGCTAAATGGCTCTATTGAGCTTCTCATTATAGATGGTTGTCTTCTTTACCCCATGCTCCACTTTTTCTACCTGCAAAAACAGCTGTTTCCCTCCCGTGACATTCGTCTTTCTGTTTGTCTATCCATTTTTAGACCGTAAGCTTAAGTGATGGGGAATGCCTCTCTTGGAGTGTCTAGAAATGGCCTATCACATTTTGAGTGCAGTGTTAATTAATTATGAGAAAAACGGCAGCAAAAACTTAGGTTAATAACTCCCCCTAGGTCAAGAGTTTTGAAGAAGGTATAAAGAAAAGGAGAACAGGGTCCTTGTTGGGGTCTATCAGGAGGTGCTTAGCCTCTCAAAGGCTCACAGCCCATCTGTAGAGAATTATCAGATAGCCCTCTGCCTGCCTGGGAGACTTGGCTCAGCTG
>NW_005847398.1:0-432 GCF_000455745.1 Alligator sinensis
ACAGTGAGAATGGTAAATCAACTGGTCAGACCTGGCATCCAGGAGGCCACCGGATGCTCCCCACCCCTCATGGGCTGAGGTTGGTCCACTGTGGCTAGTCCAAACACTTTTCCCCACTCCCCTGTCTGCCCATACAGGACAACTGCTCTACTCTGCTGCTGCACAGCCCTCGGCACCTGGGCTCATGTTGCATGGGGCTGCAGGACAATTGTTGCAAGGGTCTTGCCATGCAGCCACTACCCCCTTGGGGGACTCTGTAGGGAGGCACCCCAGGGACAGCCACCTCCACCACACCAATGGGCACAAAGCATGTCACTGCTGCATATGCCCCAGAACATGCATGATGAGCTGAGGGGCACACTTCCATCCAGTACTTGGGAAAGGAAAGGGGATGCTAAATAAATCTGTGAACCATTATCATGCATGTGTGTG
>NW_005847399.1:0-432 GCF_000455745.1 Alligator sinensis
AAAACATCTCCTTGTGAGTCTGGCTGCAAGCAAAACGACTCAACCGAAAACATGAATGCGCGTTCCCTGCGGACAGACAGCTCCCCAGCCCATCTGGCTCTGCCGCCCTTGCAAGGGGGAGTACCGCCGGGTCCCGCTGTGCGACAACCGAAGGCCCCGGCACCGAGGGCAAGGCATGGGCGAACCAGAGGGCCCTAAAATGGTAATTTTTATTATTCTCATTGTCACGATCTCTGGCAAAGTGGGGGCCGATACTAAATGTGTAAGTACGGTGCAGCCCTGACAGTGGGTGCAGAAGACACGGGCCACCAGAGCGCTCAAAAAGCGGAGCTGCATCTGGACTTCCAGCCTAAAGGAGGGCCCCAAACGCGCAGCCACGTGCACGCTGCCCCAGTTGTGCGCGCATCTCGCGGCTGCCTGCACACGCACCTG
>NW_005847400.1:0-432 GCF_000455745.1 Alligator sinensis
TTTGTGTGGCTGATATCTGGGGTCCCCTTCAGGATGGGCTGGGGCTCAAAGTGAAAGGAGACGGCTGCGGTGAGGCAGGAGCAGGCTGGGGGGCCCAATGGGCAAGGCACAGGGGCCTGGGGGGGCCGTGAGCTCAGGGCGCTGCCCAGGAGTCTAAGCAAATCATCGCAGCTGGTGGCACCCGCGTCGAAAACATGGAATTCTCAGCTCCTACGACGACGGGAGCAGAAGCGGTGCAGCAAACATTGCATCTAATGGAGCAAGTACTACAGCAGCAACAACAAGAAACCGCTCACCAGTTAGCTTTGGAGGAAAGCTGGATACAGCAAGTGTGGACCCAGAGAAATTCAGTGGAGTTGAAAGCACCAAAAATGACCATACAAGATGGTCCTGAAGCTGTTTTAGAGAGTTTTGAAAGAGCTGCTCTTTCAG
>NW_005847401.1:0-432 GCF_000455745.1 Alligator sinensis
CCTGCCCCAAGTGCAGCCTGACCCAGCCCCCACCAGGAAGAGCACAGAGCTGCCCCAGCCCAAAGCTGCAGCCCACCCCGCCCATGCCCCATGCAGATCCAGGGGTACATGCCCCCCTCCCCTATGCCCTCCTGGGGGGCACACAATGATGGGAGCCACCCTGCCCCACACAAGCCACAGCTGTATCCCGTGTCCCATGTCCGGTCCTGGCTGGGCAGCACTTGCCCGAGCCCCTACCCCAGGCACACTCCTCCCTCACCGCAGGGGACTTGATTTGCCCACCCCACGCCCCTTCCCTCCCCTACTACCACAACAGACTCACCAGCTGCACACAGCTCTCTGCTGTATCAGAAATCAGATTGGTATTGGCTAATATACCTCCTTAAAAATCAGCTGTCGACATTGGCCCCCAAAATCTCTATCAGTGCACCT
>NW_005847402.1:0-431 GCF_000455745.1 Alligator sinensis
GGGGAGCCTGGAGCTCCCCCTGGCTACTGCAATGGGGCAAAACAGGTCAGTAGGGCAGGAACGTCCCTGGTCTCACCTGTCTCCATTGAGAGCAAATTTTCTGCCAAGTCAGCACATGTGTAGACCCTTTCTGGGACAGCAATTTACGGCTCCTTTTTTAACATGCAGTAGCCTTACTGTGCTTTGATAGCACATGTAGAAGTGTCCTCTCCCATCAGTACACTTGATCCAATAAAAAATAACACTACAAAAATCAACCAACCAACAAAAAAACCCCAGCAAAGCCTTGCTTCTTGCTTATTCCCTGGATCATTGCAGCTACACCAAGGTCCAAACCTACTCAGTCTTACGTGAGGTGACAGCATGCTACAAAAGTAGGCATATTCATGGATTTTTAGGACTTGAGCAGTGTGGACTAGAAACTCAGGTGC
>NW_005847403.1:0-431 GCF_000455745.1 Alligator sinensis
GTGTGTACGGAGGGAACAGGGGTCATCTAGCGTGGTTCTGTGACGAATGTGACTAGTGCTAGAGGAGGCTCTTTGCGCTATGTCATGTAGCGACAAAATTTTATTTTTGTCTCCTGTAAATTTTACATTATTGTACAATCAAACACACCGCGCATAGCGACTTACCTGATTTCCATTGGAGAAGGACGTCCGCACCTGGGTTCTGTGATCGCACAAACCTGGTCCTACAACACTTGGTGCATGTGCCATGATGGGAATCAGCTGGCTGCAGTGGCATGCAAGACCTGGAAGCAGTGGGAAACGGCTGTCAGCGGCGGTGCCCTTTTAATACACAGTCCCCTTCGTGTCAAAATGCATTGTGTCCCCCGACAAAGATCCTTGTACAATAGCTGCCTTGGTTGTCTGCAGGTTTTCTGTCTCGCTGCTTTTTT
>NW_005847404.1:0-431 GCF_000455745.1 Alligator sinensis
ATGTTTGAGTACATGCGCATGGAGCCATGCTGCCTGGCTAGGGTCTAACCCTACTGCGTGTGCTCAGTCTACCTGCGTGCACTTATGTAGTCACCCTAGCGAGGTGGCCGGACAGCTCTCATTTAGATGTGCAAAGGCCAACAGAATTGTGCCAAGTGTGAATAAATGATCAGACAGACCCAGGCTGCTCGACAGACAGAGTTCAAGGCATCAGACATCCAGGCCCCACCCATGCATTCATTACAGATAAATCAGCACAATACAAGACGGTCAGACGGTGACCAGCCTGGAGCGTGGTCTGTGGCAGTTACATCTCCATCGTCTCTGCTCCAAACTGTGAACTCGGATGGACATCTGACTGGCTTCCACCAGAGGGGACACTCCAGGCTGTATCTTAGCCAACTGAAAAGAGATCTACACTTGCTTTTCCC
>NW_005847405.1:0-431 GCF_000455745.1 Alligator sinensis
AAAAAAAAAATCTTCCAAAGAAAAAACAATACAAAGCAGCAGAGCACAGCACTTAGGGCTTACTACAGACAGAGACTGCAGTGGTTTCACTGAGAGTGGGGTATTAAGCTGAGTTAACAAGCAGGTAAATAATATGTAATATATAATATACTGTGCCTTCAATGCTACAGGGATCCCACGGCTGCGACCGGTGCATCAGTGAGGGCAGGTCTCACTGAATCGCGCCTGGACAATCCCAAGCTGGCTTGTGGGGAGGCTGCAGTAGCACAGACTTCAATATCCCAGGTCGGGTCCTGGCCAGCCTTGTGCAGCCCGTGTTGAAGTCAAGACCCTGGTGGCATCATCGCCCTTGGTAGTAGAGGTAAAGCCAGCTCGGGTACGACTAGATGTGCTGCAACGGAAATGCATGAACCTGGAAGAGCTGGAGGGGG
>NW_005847406.1:0-431 GCF_000455745.1 Alligator sinensis
GAGAGAGAGAGAGAAAGAAAGAAAGAGAGAGTTGTTTTTTCTTTTCATTCTCTGTTATTTGTGTATGCTTTTCATGCATGGAAAGATGAGACATTTAAAAATAGGGATTTTGATTGAAAAACCACAAAAACTGTTAAGGAACTAAGGCTAGGTGCCATGATTTAAATTACTTTCAATTCTTTTTTTAAATTGACTTTATATCAAATTGATGGTATCACTTTAAATGACTTACATGGCAGGGAGAGCAGGAAATGGAACTGAGGATGTTCAATCCTGAGTCTTCTGATTTAAATGGCAGATAATTCTACCATGTACAAACTCTACCAGGTATAGGTAAAAAGTATAAAAGTACAAAGTGGTGGAGCCTGACAGGCGATGAAACAGATATGTGGGAGCTCATTGCTACTCTGAAATTATGTTTTCTTAAAATC
>NW_005847407.1:0-431 GCF_000455745.1 Alligator sinensis
TCTGCCTCAGTGTCCTGTGCCTGCTGCTGCCTCTGCCATCACCAGTGCAGAGGCAGGCTCTCCTTCCTTTCACTCTGGGTGTCTTTTAAATCTCCCGCGGCAGCACCGGGGGCTGACATTTTCAGCCTGGCACTGCCCAGTTTGATTGACAGCTGGCTCAAACTGCAGCAGTGGCACCATGCATCATCACTACCCTGCCGCTTCCTGCTCTGGGGGGAGTTTTGCATTTTATTATGGACTTGTTCAGCACATTTGGGGTTCTGGTTAGTGCCCATGGGGTCTCTCAGACCACCATCATTACATAACCCCTCCTTAAGTCACCTCTTGGCATCTGCAAGAGAGTTTCCTCTTGCTTAATATTGCTTGATGAACCTTCTGGTGATATTCCAGTGCTTCGTTAGACATGCCTTCCTTTATGATGCACCTGGAGA
>NW_005847408.1:0-430 GCF_000455745.1 Alligator sinensis
TTGTCTGTCCATAAGGGATGTAATAATTCTGAATCTATTGACTCCTGAAGGGAGCAGTCCCTTGGGATTCTATCCCATCCCATCCCTATCATTCCAGCTGTGCCCAGAGTCAAAACCAAGGTGCAGGGGGCTGTGGGCTTAACAGAAACCTTCTCTCGAGGCCCAAGGTGGTTCTTTCAAGATCTTACATGACCTTGTGTCTTCCGAGTGAGGTGAGCCCATCTGAGTCTGGTCCTGGCTCTTGGTTGTGCTTGTTGTCCCACTCGCTGGTCAACAGTCCAGAGGTTTTCATGGAAGCCCAGAACTAGGCGGGCTATTGAAGCTGTTTCCTCTCAGAACTGTGGAAATACAGAGTTGATATGTGTTTTTCCATGATGCAGGTACAGGAAATCCTGCTGACCTTAGTTTGGCAACTAGCCTTATCTCTAAA
>NW_005847409.1:0-430 GCF_000455745.1 Alligator sinensis
ATTTAAGCGCGACACTGGGGTTAGGAAGCAAGAAAACTGGGTTAGGAAACCAAAAACAGGGGCCACGTGCCCAAGGGGACGAATTTAAGCGCATCACTGGAGATAGGAACCAAAAAACGGGGGTAGGAACCCAAAAACTGGGGCCCCGTCCCCGGGGGGCCCAATGAAGGGCGTCACCAGGGGTAGGAACCAAAAAACGGGGGTAGGAACCCAAAAACTGGGGCCCCGTCCCCGGGGGGCCCAATGAAGGGCGTCACCAGGGGTAGGAACCAAAAAACGGGGGTAGGAACCCAAAAACTGGGGCCCCGTCCCCGGGGGGCCCAATGAAGGGCGTCACCAGGGGTAGGAACCAAAAAACGGGGGTAGGAACCCAAAAACTGGGGCCCCGTCCCCGGGGGGCCCAATGAAGGGCGTCACCAGGGGTAGGAAC
>NW_005847410.1:0-430 GCF_000455745.1 Alligator sinensis
ATCGAGATCCATTAGTTGGGGACCGCTGGCCTACACAGTACTGAAGATTTCCTGGACCACAGCTCAGTAGAATTAGTCATGGGGTGACCAGTACAAACTCTTCCCTTTTCATGTACTACATACCATTACATTTACATCGCTGTATCTACAGTTTGCAACTTTGTTTAAATAGTACCTGCTCACAATCTTCTAAAAGAGGTTCCAGGGTGAGAGGATCATTCTTAATTTGAGCAATACTTGTAAATTTCCCCTGCAGCAATGTGAAAAACCCAATATCAGACACTGATGGAGATTTGCCTAAATATAGACTAGATCTCTATTGGATTCTGAGCTGGCACTGCATCCTTTGGCGATCAGAACTGAGCAAATCCCTGGTTTGGACACCATGGTTCTTTTCATGCGAGACTGGTGGCTCCTGAATCTGGGGGGG
>NW_005847411.1:0-430 GCF_000455745.1 Alligator sinensis
ACAGCTCAATGGGAGGGAAAAGCAATTTAGAAGAGCAACAAACAGTATTTTTACATATTTACATAATTTTTTTGTTCTCAAATATTTCCCTGTTGTCATTTTCCCACAAGTCTGTTTCTTCTCAGCCTTATCTATTTGGAACCTTTTTCTTTCTAACTGATTTTACCTTCAGAAATTAAAGGCAGCAGGGGTTGGGCAGGTACACCAACCTCTGTATATGCAGCTCTTCTGAATATTGATTAATATTTGTTTGATTTACTCAAGACTTTAGGAAGATGTACTGTTTATGCAGTATCAAATTTAAAAGGATATATTTCTCATGTTTGTTAACCCAATTTATTAATCAGATAGTGTACCTATGAGGGTTTTTTCTTCAGAAAGAACTAAATGTGTATTTAACACTTCACTTCACTTCACTTCACTTCACTTC
>NW_005847412.1:0-430 GCF_000455745.1 Alligator sinensis
AGGCATATATTTTTTCTGATTCCACACTGCCCCACCAGTGCATCAGGGGATGGGGTTGGGACCTATCCCACCCCTGCAGCTCTTTCCAAGCCCCATGCCTTGATCACCTGATCGAGGCACAGAGCTGGGACATGGCCCTGATCAGGACTGTTCCTGACCAGACCCGGGCTGCACAGGGAAATTCTGCATGTGCAGCCTGGAGCTAGCTGAAGACTGCTCAAAACAGGACAGTCCCTAGCCACCTCAAGGCTATGTCCTTCCCCATGCAGCTTGGTGCTGGCTGGGAACTGTCCCAGTCAGAGGCAGGTCCCAGCCAGCACCAGGCTGGGCAGCAAGGCTGTGCGAAGCTGTGGTCCCTGATTCGATTCAGAGGAGATTCGGAAAGATCCAGTGATTCAGACAGACAGTTTTAAATGTTTTTTCTACATAC
>NW_005847413.1:0-430 GCF_000455745.1 Alligator sinensis
CTCTTCTGCAGACTAAATAAGCCCAGCTCCCGCAGGCTCGCCTCAGAAGTCATGTGCTCCTGCCCCCAATAATTAAATAATGGTTAATTAACCATTAAATAATGGTTAATCTAAGGATTAACCATTATTTCTACAGATTTTAAGACCCAAAGAAGCCACTAGGGTCAACCAGTGAAACCTCTTGGGTAATACAAGCTATAAAATCTCACTCAGTACTTATGTGCTGTATTGACAACACTAGCATGATCTTGGCACTTTGAAATATGATTTTTTTCCCCACGAATCTACTAAGAAAAAAAAAAGGAAAAAATATCTATATCAAAACAGTCACAAAACACTGATCTCTGGCATTTGATATTAGATTAAGTGAACTAATGAAACCACAGGAGTGGCAGGGGGGACAGGACGCTTTAATTAGAGTGGCTCCACA
>NW_005847414.1:0-430 GCF_000455745.1 Alligator sinensis
ACGGCATAAAACAGCAATTTTGGATACCACCATGATCGGACTTGCTGCTAGCTCTTGGTAAAGTTGCTTGTTTTCTCTTAAAAACAGGTTACCAACTAATAGTAGGACTCTAGGCATTGAGGCCACAAAGGAAACTGCTTTGGCACTGCAAAGCTCTTTGACTGGGATTTTCTGTCGAGTTTCTGCCCAAAATGAAATGCTTAGAGCAATATGAAAACCTCTGATAAATGGAAATGAACAGCAACAATGTAGACTTAGCCTTAATTTAATTATAAGGGTGCTGAAAAAAAAATCATTGCCAATTCATAGGATTGGCACTCTTGTAGTGCTACCAGTAAGGATGCCTTGATTCTTTCTTCACGATGATTCTGTATGGTTTTCAAGAGACCCCAAAGTATACATCTTAATTCTTAAACTCCCTATCTCATGT
>NW_005847415.1:0-430 GCF_000455745.1 Alligator sinensis
TTTTCATATTAATAAAAAGAATGTTTTGTAGCAAACAGACATATGAGTTAAGTATTTTAATGTCAATGGAAGTAGTTTTTATTTTTGTTCTGTATCAATCATTAAACAAATTACATCAAAGAGATAACAGATAGCTCTTTACCTAATGTGTCAAAATGTGACAAATTAATGGCATTCCTTCTCATCAAACTTGAAAGGTAAGTAAAGACTGAATAACATTAGAGAGAATGAATTTAGCGTGTCTAGAAAAGTAGAGTTTTTTTTATAGTAACGGCCACTTCAAAAACAACAGATGGTGTTGTTACCTTTGTCCTGGCACTGTTTTTCTAACATCAAAATTCAGTGCCAGCTTGGCATAAAGAAACAAAAGTGTGTCATAAACATCATAACAGAACTTACTTGGTTCACTCCAGGGATCAATGAGTGAAAT
>NW_005847416.1:0-430 GCF_000455745.1 Alligator sinensis
GTTCAGCGCAAATGAATTAGAAATAAATGTTTGTTTCCTTAATGCATCTATGTTTCTAGTACCACTAGACATTTTCTTTCTATGTGAAGTCAGTGGCCACAGAATTTTCAGCAAAACAAAACAATGCTGATACTTTTGTTGTTTAATGCATGTCCCCTGCTCTCCCAGTCTCCCCTTTCCCTGCCTGCTACTGCCAATGTCCCCAGCTGCCTTAGGGGTGGAAGATCTAGAGCTGCCCCTTCCCTGTCCCAGCTGGGTTTTGTGAGGAGCTGAGATAAACTGAGAGCAGTTGCAGTAGAACCAGCAGTGGCTGAGGTCCACTTCCCTACATGTGGGCTGGGGGAAACCTGGGCGCATCATTTAGGGAAATTTAACCCACCTGCTGAAGCTCTTTTTAAGTCATAAATAGAATCAAAATAGAGCCCTTTAT
>NW_005847417.1:0-430 GCF_000455745.1 Alligator sinensis
TCAAGGCCAGGAAGAAGGGTATCTCCCCTGCTTGGTCAGTAGAACAACATAGGCCAAAACCATCACCACGGTATCTGCCCGGCCAGGTAAGTGATGTGGACTAGAATCACTAGCTTGTTCATGATGTGCAGGCTGTGGAAGAAATGCAGACACACTAATGAACCCTCAGTCCCAGGAGCTTTGCACTATCAGCGTATGACGGTGAGCTGTAAACCAGGAATTAATGGCCAAGCCATCATAAAAGTGGCTGTGCCATTCTCAGGAACTGAGATCTCTAATGGATAAACTATTGTGATGAGGATACCCTCAGTTCCCCTTTTATACTTGCTCCTAATGAACAGTTAAGGGCAGAGTTCAGGTTTTCCAAGTGAGAGTATCCTAGAAAGGGCATGCTTGTTTGAATTATGTATAGAACTGTACTGGTAGGACT
>NW_005847418.1:0-429 GCF_000455745.1 Alligator sinensis
AGAGAGAATCCAGGAGTCCAGGCTGTCAGCCTTTAACCTGCTAGGCCTCACTCCCCTTCCAGAGCTGGGAAATAACTCAGGTGACCCAATTCCCAGCCCCTGGCCCTAACCCACCAGACTCACTCCTTCCCAAGCTGGGATAGAATCCAGGAGTCCTGATTTCCATGTTCCAGCCCTAACCCACCAGATTCCCTTCCCAGAGCTGGGATAGAACCCAGGATTCCAGGCCCCTTCCCCATCTCACCTGCAGAGGGCACCCAAAACGTGCTCATGGAAGGAGCTGTGCTCAGAGTGGATCAGGGCCACCAGCTGCTGAGCCATCCCCATGGAGCACAGGGTCTCTGCAGAGAGGATGGGCAGTAGTCAGGGACATCAGCATCCCTTTAGTGTTGAGCTGGGAGGATTGAGGGTGCATCCCTAGTGCTGGGT
>NW_005847419.1:0-429 GCF_000455745.1 Alligator sinensis
TAGCGATGTATTCCAAATGGAAAAGGAAATGGGAAGAACATCATCTGATATGTAACAAGTGCAATCTTGGCCCCATTGAAATCAGTTGGAGCTTGCCATTGAGTTTGGTAGGATTTTAGCCAAATGCCCTGAGCCAGGTAACATAGGTCACTGATTGCCATGCCCTGCAATGGTTCCACGTTCACTTAAGTGGCCCCTCTCTGTAAAGTGTTTCAGACCCACACATATAACATGCTACATACATAAGAAAGCTCTTCA
This sequence comes from Alligator sinensis, assembly GCF_000455745.1. NCBI lineage: Eukaryota > Metazoa > Chordata > Crocodylia > Alligatoridae > Alligator > Alligator sinensis. Next base: position 259 of record NW_005847419.1, read on the forward strand.
ATACTGAGAGGGTCATGTATAAGTATTTGAAGTTGGGAATACCTCTCAGACATCTCAGTCATTGCTGGCTCAATGTCTAGTCGGGAGGAGGTATTAAGAGGGATCCTCAGGCATCCGTCCTGGGCCCAGTATTGTTTGACATCTTCATTAATGATTTGGACAATAGGATTG
>NW_005847420.1:0-429 GCF_000455745.1 Alligator sinensis
TTCAAGGACAGGTCGAGCTAGGGGCACAATGCAGACCAAGGCGGGGTATGTGGGGCCCATTCGAAATATGAGATTTTTGACCCACTGATAACTCTTGAGCCTTCAGTGGATTTAATCCCTGGCTGGTTCAAGTGATCTAACAGGCCTGATGTGTCCGACCCAGGAGGGAGAGCACGGGGCTGGCAGCTGCTGCCTCTGCTGCTCACACAGCCAGGTCGGTCCTGCAGGGCTGGTTTTTGAGCAGGCTCTCATGTATTTTTATTCACTGTGTGTTTGGCACAGTAATACCGGGCCGTGTCTGCAGGCTGGACCCCGGTCAGGCGCAGGTGAACTTGGCTCCTGGAGGTGTCTCTGCTGATGGTGAGGCGGCTTTGGAGAGCGTGTAGGTACTTCCACTCCTCCCGATACCTCCGACCCACTGCAGCCCTT
>NW_005847421.1:0-429 GCF_000455745.1 Alligator sinensis
GCACGTTAATCATCTTTCCTTTGTCCCACTTTGGGCCCCTCCCATTTTGTCGGAGTGCGACCCTCAGTTTCCAAACTTTTGCAGAGTTGGGTTAGGAGCTCATGGCCATGCGATCCGAGCGCCAGAGCTGGGCAATTAAACTTGTCAGCCGGCGTCGGCTCCCCGCCGTCCCACACATGGCGTATACAGCGGGCGTATTCTTGGGCAGGAGTTGGATTTATTGTGCCTGCCGGGTTTACTCGAGCCAGAGAGATTGCTTTTGTTTCCTCCCGTGGCCTGGACCGAACCCCCATAATGCAGCCAAAAGCCCCAGGGGTTAAGTCTGTTGCCCACTCCTTGGTGACCCCCTCTTCCCCTCTCAGTGAGAAGTAGCCGCTGACGCACCCCGTCTCTGCTCTGCCCGCTTGGTGATAAGCGATGTGCACCCAT
>NW_005847422.1:0-429 GCF_000455745.1 Alligator sinensis
TCCAGGAAGAGCACACACCGACTACTGCAACCTCCTTAGCCTGACAAACAGTTTTTGAACCTGAAAGCTTGCGTATTAACTATTCTCCAACTATTTGTGTTGGTCTAATAAAATATATCAAATTCACCCAAGGAACCTTGTCTGGCTATGCTAAAGAATTTGGAGAAATTATATGACCATTGTTGAGAATAAACTCCCACTTAAGGTGTGCACAAATGTACACACACACTTCAGTTTTGCCAAACCTAACTGAAGTTGAATGTGGAAGAACTGAAGCTGATTGCTTGTTTCATTGGGCTGGAGGGAAAACAGAGTAACTGTTATTAGAACATTTTAGACTTAGGGAATAGGTGACAGTCATTTATGTGCAGGGACTATTAGAAGCAGCAACAATATTAATGAGCACCCCTGAACTTTCACTATGCATTT
>NW_005847423.1:0-429 GCF_000455745.1 Alligator sinensis
TGATGGTGAGTTAAAGGGAGAGAAAGAGATGGAAGCAGGGGGTCCCCAGGTAGTGCTGAGAATGCTAGGAGGAATGAACTTTCCTGGTTTTGCATCCCATTGATTGGATTAATGAGACTGGAGGAAGTTGCAGAGCTTCTGGAGTTCTATAAGAGGAAAAGAGACAATTAAAACAATAACAGCAACTTGACCATAGAGAAAACGCATCATGGGCTCACACATGCACTGTGCTATAAGGAGCTCCTCCAGTCCCACCAGAATCTACTCTGGCCATGGGTTCTTCCAAGAGGAAAGGCCATGGGGGAGGGTGCAGGAGCACTGAATGGGCAGCAGAGATTTTACAGCCATGTAGCTCATCTGCTCCTTTCACACAACAGTTCCACATAAGGGATTAAATATGGTCCTAATTCTGGCAGCCAATGGACTGTA
>NW_005847424.1:0-429 GCF_000455745.1 Alligator sinensis
GGGTGATAAAAAGTTCATGATACGGCCCCACTTTCAAAAAGTTTGGACACCCCTGATGTAGGCCACTGACAGACATTTAAATAAACATGTGATGTGATCTGATCTGTGATACCAAAAAAATGCACCTCCTGACATGCCATATATACATGGCAAGGGTTGCAAATGTAGCATCAGAAATCAGGTCCCAATTGTGATCATGAGCCCAATCTATCCCTGAACTGGAAATTAGGAAGCCAAGTGCCTGGTGCACTCCCCTGACTTCAAGTGTCAGTCAGCTAATCAATACTTCCAGCCTCAGGATTATCCAGGAGCCCTTCAAGGCTGGGAACATTGAACACCTGATTAGTGCTCCCAGCCACAGAAATGCACTAGAGCAAAAGGTGCATGCTGATGCATCCTCTTAGCACCAGTGTGCTTCTGAGGCTGGGA
>NW_005847425.1:0-429 GCF_000455745.1 Alligator sinensis
CCCTCGGCAGGGCCAGACCACATCCCCTTCCTTCTGCAGGGTTGAGCCATGCCCCCTTCTTCCTGTAGGGTCAAGCCACACCTGGCTCCTGCCTGGTGAGGCCAGCTTAGGACCAGACCAAGTCCCCTTTCTACCCACAGCCAAATTGGGGCCAGGCTGCCCCTCGTTTCTCTCCGCACAGCCTGACAGGGCTCTACCATGCCTCCCCTGGGTGCCAGATAGGGTTCACCAGCCAGACCTGGCCCACAAAGGGACTGGGCACTGTCCATCTAGCCCACAGGATAAAAAGGTTGAGCACCACTGTGATAGATCACAGGTTGACAGGATCATAGGAAAGTAGGGGTAGAAAGGACCTTGTGAGGTTGTCTAGTCCAGGCCCTGGCTCCAGGCAGAATCGTCTAAGACTAAATCATTCCAGCCAAGTGTCTG
>NW_005847426.1:0-429 GCF_000455745.1 Alligator sinensis
TTTTTTTTTTTTCTCCCTTGTAGAGAGGGGGAAGGATTGAATGAAAAGGAGGACTTGCAGCTGAATTGGTGTAGCACATCTGAGCAGCTGTGATCTGCATTGCAATCCAGTTAGAAAACAGCTGCCATCAGATAACTGATCATTTACAAATATTTAATGACAGATTTGTCCTCTGTTTCTGCTGCCAGAGGAAAGAGGGGTGGGCTGGACAGGAGGAGGGGAATAGGGAGGAGGAGACGGGGCTTCCGGATTTTATTTCTTTATTCCTGTTGCTGATACAGAAATCTGTAAAGAGGAGATAGCATTGGCTTGAGTTCTGCAGCTGCACTGCCATGCCTTGGGCTGCTCGCTTTCTCCCGTGGGGCTGCAGCGGCTCTTGAGAGGCATGCAGCCCTCGTGAATCTTTTGTGCTCCAGGGCCTGAAGCGAA
>NW_005847427.1:0-429 GCF_000455745.1 Alligator sinensis
GGGGGTATAGGGGACACTACAACTCCCCGAGAGAACGAGATCCAATAAAGGTTAGGCATTTACATTCGTAGACATATTCATCTAGTTGACAAAAGATAGGTTTAACAAAGTATAAAACACAAACAACACAACAAACAATACTGGTTGGTGAAATATAAAATGCACAAAATACAAAATGTCAAATAACAAGAGATATAGGGCATAGGTACCTAGAGGGGGAAAAAAGGGAAAACATAAAAGCCCCCTTCCACTGCAATAAGAATTTCTCCCTATCACTTCACTCACCCCTACTTGACCCAGCTAGGACTTGAATGCAGATATCCCACATGGGAAGCAGAAACTACCACACAACCACTAGTGCTAGGTCTGCACCAAGCTGCTAGGGCTTTTGCTGCCCTGCCTCTTGGTGGAGGAGCTGGAAGTGTCAGG
>NW_005847428.1:0-429 GCF_000455745.1 Alligator sinensis
TTATCCTTTGTGTAGGTCTTCTTCACAGAAACCATGTTCCAGAGGAGCTTCTTCAACCTCTCAGCCTCTATTTTATCCTTGGGCGGCAGCACAGCGTAGGCCAGACGAGGAAAGAGAAGGTCGTACTTGCGAAACTCGTAGAAGACCTCTTCAGAGTGGGTGAGATCGCACTCTTGGGCTTTCTTCTTGCTCCCAGTGCCGTTGGTTGGCTCATTTCCAAACAAAGCCAGGTAGCCAGCCCTGAAGACAATGTTGTAGCTGTAGTGGAAGAGCCCATCTTGGCTCCATGGCCTCTCCTCTACTCCGGCACCCAGGCTATGGAGCATCACTTTCTGCAAGTTCTCCATCATGGCCTGAGTCATGACAACAAGCCCATCTCCCATCAGGTACTTTGTGCTTGCCAGCTGAATGATCTTGTGGTCCGTTGGG
>NW_005847429.1:0-428 GCF_000455745.1 Alligator sinensis
GATTCCCCTAGTGCTTTTTCTAAGATGTCCTTAGGAGAACTTGATTTTTTGAGTGTTTGAACAATTCACCCTTAAACAGCAATCTTTTTTAACCCTGAAACCTGCAAGCCACTACCACTGCTCCATAAAGCTTCATCCCCTGGGCTAAGGACAGAGGTTCCAAAATCCTGAGCCTGAATTGATGCAATCTTTGCACGTTAGTCTAACCTGGCTAGGTTGAATCAGTTTGTAACAGCACAGACATTGCCTCTGGATTGAGAAAATGCAGGCACATAGCTGCAGTGGCTCAGGCTAGAAAACACAGGGACACTAGAGCAGCCCTCCCTACTCTTTGACAGTGCTGAGCGGGGTGTAGCTAGGCCCTGGCAGGACAGACTGGTTAAGCAAAGATCCCATCGAAAAAACAGAGAAAACTATGGATTTCCCTG
>NW_005847430.1:0-428 GCF_000455745.1 Alligator sinensis
GCCTCCAGCAGCAGCTCCTGCTTTTGATCTTGCTCCTACAGCACCATGCTGGGTGAGCAGTTTGTGGGGTGGCTCCTACCCCAGTGCATGAGGCTCCAGCTTCAGCTCACAGCCACATTTCGACGAAAGGCAGCCAGGTTCTGGAGCCAGAGCCCCATGCGCCTGCTGGGAGCAGCACGGCATGGTGCAGCAAGAGCAAGAACTGTTGCTGGAGGTAGGGGGAAGAGTAGCACCCAGCCAGCTGCAATGGGAACAGCCCACCAGAAGCTACTCCTGCTCTACTGTACTGTACCATGCCACACTGTTCCAGGGGAGCAGGGCAGCAGCTTCAGCCAAGTGGCTCCTGTCCCAGGGCCCGGGCTCCAGCTTCAGCTCCTAGCCGCCTTCCCAGGAGCTGGAGCTGGAGCCCCATATGCTGGGGCAGGAGC
>NW_005847431.1:0-428 GCF_000455745.1 Alligator sinensis
TCCCAGTTAGTCTAATAAAAGGTATCCTCTCTGAGCCAAGAGCTCTACATTTTTGGATTTGTACATATGTCTGTGTGTCTATATGTGGATATGCGAGTAGTTTGTATGTGTATGTGTGCACACGTGTGTATGTGTTTGTGTGTATAGGTGACTGTGTGAATGTACACGAGTGGATGTGTACGCGTGCAGATATGTCTGTGTGGTGCATGTGTGCGCGTGTATAGGTGAGTGTCTACTTCTGTTTGCGTGTCCCTCTGTGCGGCCGTATATGCGCGTGCTTTGTATACATGTGCGTGTGTGTGTGTAGCTGTGCGTGTGGGTACGAGTGGTTCGTGTGTGAGAGTGTACGGATGTGAGTGTACACGGTTGTGTGCGTGCATACATGTGTGCGCGTGAGCCCGCGCGCTCTCAGCTCTCTGGCCCGGGAG
>NW_005847432.1:0-428 GCF_000455745.1 Alligator sinensis
ACACACACACACACACCCCCACCCACCCTTTTCAATGGTTCTGGGGCTGAATCATATCAAACAAAAAACTTTGGTGCTCAACTGTTATAAACTAAGTTACGTATGTTGTCCCATCATTTGAAAACTTTCATCAGGGTTGTTTGTGAAAGATCAGTAATCAAGGCAAATGGTAGAAAGTTCAATAGGCTTTTTAAAGTAAGGAATGTAAATAGATGCAACTATAAAGATCTGAATGAAACTGCTCTAGGGTAAGTCAGTTCTTAGTCCTGATATTTTCAAATCTTCGTTTTGAAACACTAGAATTGTTGTATGGCATCTGTGAATCAACTGCCCTACCTTGGAGGAGCTAATTATGAAACATTATATTAGGGCTATCTCCGAAGGTGTAGTATCTTCTTTCTAACTTCTGTTCAAACCTATTGAATATT
>NW_005847433.1:0-428 GCF_000455745.1 Alligator sinensis
AGCTGTCTGGGGCTGAGTCCAACAATCAGCTGATTGCTGGTTGGGCTCCTCCAGGACAGGCCTGGGACTCCCCAGCTGCCTACATGGTTTTTAGAAGTACCAGGAACCCTGGGGCCCCAGGACTGGAGAGCCTCTCTCCCATCCCATGGTCTCCATCCTCGAGGATGTCTAAAAACCATGTGTTCAGCCTGGCTTTCTGCAACCCAGCATTTTAAAGTGCCTTGCTATGCAAGCTCTGGGGCCATGTGAAAGCAGGGGCTGTGGCCAGAGCCTGTGCTGATAAACTAGTGAGCAAAAAAAGAGCTTGCTGCACATATGCTGCACAGTTGAAGGGAGGTGTTACTACACCTCTGCACCCCCCAGATCTGCCCTGATAAACAGTGACGCATACCATATATAGATAAAGATGTGTGTGTGTGTGTGTGTGT
>NW_005847434.1:0-428 GCF_000455745.1 Alligator sinensis
CAGGCCAAATCCAGTAGCCCCGCAGCCAGAGGTTGCCAACTTCTAGTCTAATACGTTTATGTGATGAGGAACTTGAGAGAGGTCTGTTGCTAGCAAAAACTAACCACATGAGTGAATGCTGGTAACCTTTCAGCCAAAATTCAAGAGAGTTCAATCAAACAATAGGAGTAAACAGAAAGGTTTGGGGATATCAGGTTAATTTTCAGTTTCATACAAATTCTCAATATGCTAATGCTTCTACCTACCAAAAATATTTCTTCCCTGATTGAAACTTTGACATTGTAGCTGCATTCATCCTTTTTAAGTACATTTCATTCCTTGACTTAGCTTATTCATTGCCATGGGGAATGAAAACTGTAATTTAGGAACTAGCTGGTGATATTTAGCCTGAACTGAGGAATCTCTGCTATAATTTTTTTTCTTTCAGC
>NW_005847435.1:0-428 GCF_000455745.1 Alligator sinensis
ATGGGGGAAGGCTGATTTGCCCTGGGCCCCGTGCCCTGCTCGGGTCATCTCTGGGCATGGGGTTAGTCCATGGGCTGGATTCAGTGTGAGGTCTGTATGTGAGGTTAGTTCATAGCCCAGCCTCATATGTGAATGCATCCACAGCCAGGCCCCATGTGTCAACACACAAGACTGTCATCTGGTTTGCCAAGCTTCCCAGCAGTCTGGAAATTTGGTAGCAGAGGAGTAATTGCAGCATTAATTGTCACACCTGTGGAAGCTGCAGAAATGAATGCTGTTATTGCTCCCCATTGCCAAATTTCTGGACCTGTGGAGAGCTCCGTGGGCCAGATGACACTGCCTTGCAGGCCAGATTTGGCCCCTGGGCTGGAAGTTGAGCATCAATGGTCTAAACCTTATTTGCCTTAGTGGGCCACACTTGCAGCACT
>NW_005847436.1:0-428 GCF_000455745.1 Alligator sinensis
GGTTTATTCCAAAGAAAAAGTCACTTATTCTCCAGTGACTGTGGTTTGACTGACAATTTTATAGGTACAGAGTTATTAATACAAATTAACTTCACCAATGTCAGTAGTGGAGCTTTAATAGAAACAATCAACTGTGTTATTAATACAGATTAATTGAACCAATGTCAGTTGTGCTTCTGTAGGTTTACACCATTTAAAATAATTTATCTAATTTTAAGCTTGTCTCCCTGAACTAGTTCGTCCCTAAGATACCACGCTGTCCTAACTGATCTTCTTCTATCTGTTAAATTTTATCTTTGATGCTGAGACTGTCATTTGTTACAGCGGTATTGCAACACCTTGTACATACCTTCAATGTTTGTAAGAGTCCCTCGTGCAGAATATCACTGGACCTTTGTCTTTTCTGGATTAAAACGTTTTCTTGAGGT
>NW_005847437.1:0-428 GCF_000455745.1 Alligator sinensis
TCCTGGACAATTACCAGGAGGACGCGCTGCCATGGCATGAGTGCATTGAGCCCTGTCTGTCTTCCATGAGCGCCCACAGCACTGAGCGAGATGTGAGGACCGGGCTGGGCCTGGAGGTCTTGTTAGCTACTGGCAGGTTGGGGGATGGGCATCGGGAGGTGCCCTAGGGCTTCTGGTGATGTCCTGTGTAGGGGGTGGTCGTGACTGGGTCCTGCTTCAGGCCTGTTTCATTGGGGGCGAAGTTAGCTCTGGCACTTCCTCTAGTGGCCTCTAGGCCAGGACTTGATCCTTCCACTGGGATACAACAGAGGGCCTAGAGACTGCAGCCCTCCATCCCCATTATGTGCCAAGCACTGGGCTCTGCAGATGAGACGGGCAAGAGGGGAGTTTCCTGCCCCAGGCCACGTGCCAGGCAGAGCTGAGAACAG
>NW_005847438.1:0-427 GCF_000455745.1 Alligator sinensis
ATTATCTCACTCGATCCCTTTTCTATTCAACTAGATGTTTTCCTCTTTGACTGGCTATTTAGCTGAGGGGCAAGAAGCCAAACTCTAATTTTTGTTTCAAATGTTGCTGTTTATGACGAGTACTTCAGTCAGTAGCATTGTCTTCAAGGTTGTAGTTTCATTTCCAGTAAAACAGAACAAGGTTACTGGAAGAAAAAGAATGTGACTGCAGCAAATAAGCCTGCTTCAAATCCCTGGATGAGACTCTGTTTTCTTTTAGGATTCAGACAACCCAGACCTGCAAGATCGTGGTTATATCTATTGGCGCCTTCTCTCCACGGATCCTGTGACTGCCAAAGAAGTGGTTTTATCAGAAAAGCCACTGATTTCTGAGGAGACTGACCTGATTGAGCCAACACTGCTGGATGAGCTCATCTGCCACATTGGG
>NW_005847439.1:0-427 GCF_000455745.1 Alligator sinensis
TGCTGCAGACTGTGTGACGAAGCAGGGAGGGAGATTGGATTGAGAGAGGGAAGGAGGACATACATTCAGGAAGTTTAAATACCTAAAAATGCACACATGGGCATAGATAGATATTTACTATGGGAATATCCATTGGAAAGATAAAAAATATTTTAATTGGAAAATAAATTCATGTGACATCATTCAGTCAGCTCTACCAGAGTGCTCTGGACTTAAACCTTGAAACATGGCTAGGTATTTTTTGAAGACGGTTTATTATTTATATTATGTTGAGGCAAGGGTTTCTTAGGGTGGTATCTGGTATTGGTCCACCTGAACAGTTGGGAGAGAGCCAGACAAGCTTGGAATGCAGTTATCTTGTGTTGCCATCTGGGATCGCTAGTTGTGGACCAGGACTCAATAAGTGCTGGGTGCTGTAGAAATACAG
>NW_005847440.1:0-427 GCF_000455745.1 Alligator sinensis
GCCCCAGCAAGACTGGATTAGCAAGACTGGCTCTTCCTGGGATATATCCAGTCCATTGCCCTTGGCAGTGACAGCGAGCAGGTTGCCAGCACTGCAATGGTTAAATGTGGAGCTTTCCTCTCTCTGATTTGTAAATCACCTCCTTCGCTGTCGCAGCACTCCCATCCCTGTGATTACCAGCTGTGTTCGGTTGCTGAAAGGTTTTGCCCACAGATATTATACCTAGTGAGGTCAGGCCTCTAGCTTGTGACAGTGTGTCATTAAGAGGGTGACCCTGCCGGCCCTGCTTGCTCTGGATGATCATAATCATTAGGACACGGCTTAATCTGCCAGAGGTGGAAAGAGCCTGAAGTGGGTTGGCTGCATTGGCCGTGCCCTGGGAGTGGGTTTTTGTAGCGAGCTGCAGTCGAAGTGCACGGTGCTGGGC
>NW_005847441.1:0-427 GCF_000455745.1 Alligator sinensis
GCGCTTCGTAGACACAGCGAGACACAGGCCGTGCCCCTGCTAGGAACAGTGAGATTTTACCTTGTGTCACACATTAAATCAGCAACAGTTTTCCTTCCTGCCTGTTGTCTGGCCGGTTGCTTGTCTCTTATTCTGTGTCTGCGCAGAGCCCAACAATGCAGGGCCTTGGTCCTGGCAGGGACCTGAAGAAGCTGCTGTTAATATTGCTACTACTAGCTCACCCTAAATGCCGTGCATCTCCCAAAAGCCATTTTCCATTGAGATATCATTGCCGCAGCTCTAATGAGCACCTGCAGGCTCCCAGCCGTGTGCATATTCCCCTAAACCAGTGTTTCCCAACCTTTGATACCTGGGGCATACTTTTTTTCTGGATTAAAATCAGCAGCACACTTCCCTCTTGCATCTGAAGAGGTGTGTGTGTGTGTGT
>NW_005847442.1:0-427 GCF_000455745.1 Alligator sinensis
CTGTCCCAGAGCCCAGGCAGTGTGAAAATGCTCTCCTGACCTGCAGTTGTGCCTACCCCTCACAAAATGTCACCTCTTCATTGCACTCAGCCCAGATCTGGCCCCTCCTGCTGCCCCACACAGGGCTCTCCCTGGGGCTTGTGCATGTCTGACCTCAGCTCCCACTGCTGTGGCTCTGTTCACATCTGTGCTCCCCACCTGCAGAGCCCTCAGTGCTCACCTGGTCCAAGTAGAGTATCACTCCATCAGCAGACAGCTCCAGCTTCTTCACCAAACCCTCGTTCTCCAGCTAAGAGCAAAGGGAGGGAAAGGCTCAGGGGAGAGCTGACGGCCAGGACTGCACCTCTGCTGGGGCCTCTGAGACCAGACACCAAATACCTCTTCCTGCAATGGGTGGCAATACCACTGCTGCCAGTGACACCTATTC
>NW_005847443.1:0-427 GCF_000455745.1 Alligator sinensis
GACCTTGAAGTATCTGGATTCATTGACACATGCATCATGAAATAAAAAGAGAGCATGAGTTCTTGCTGTTTCATGATCCAGACCTCTGAATTGCATGCAATGTTTATTTATTTTTTATTAGGCCCCATATCCTTGTCTGGTTATGGTGTGTCTTCCTGAAAACCATTCAGTTTTGAGTTGGAGATCTCCGAAATTGCTTTACAATTTTGTTTCTGCCTCCTTCCCCGTGGTTCCTTCCCATTACTTTTAAAATGTTTGTTTCACTTCTAATTAATTTTCTTTTTTGGGGTAGTTAATCCTCCACACTGTTGTTTTCTTTTATGTTTTTTATATGTGCTAAGGGATCAAAGGAAAGTAGGACTGGAAGAGATCCCACAAATTCACCGAGTACATCCTCCTGCTCAAGGCAGAATTGTCCCTGACTAAA
>NW_005847444.1:0-427 GCF_000455745.1 Alligator sinensis
CGCACCGCGCAGTCTGGCCAAAGTTTTTGAAAGCAGCTAACGCTTTTCAGTGCTTCGGTCTTTGGGAGCCCCCTCAGGGTCCAAGCCTGGGCACCTCCCAACTGAGGTGCTCCAAATTAGTGGCCACTCACACAGCGGTGCCCATCCAGAATAATGTCTGAGCAGACAATATTAGTAACAGTTCCTAAGGCTGTGAGAGATGCAGGCTCAGCTGTTGGTAAGATGAGGTGAGCAGGAGCTCACCTGCACTGTGACAAATTCACCCATTATCTGTCCCTGGTGTTCATGTGGCAGCTATGTGCTGACTTATACCCCAAGGCAGCCGTGAGGCTGAGGGACCCCAGCACCCAGGGACACTACTTTAGAGGCGCTTTGTACTTGCACAAGCCTCTGTCTGTGTGACATCCAGGCAACATTTCCACACCCC
>NW_005847445.1:0-427 GCF_000455745.1 Alligator sinensis
TGGAGGTGCTGTTTCTCACCGAGCTGAACTCGCCCGCTTTTACAGCCACTTCTGGTAGCAATGTTGAAATGAGGTCCCAGTACCCAGCGGTCCTCGTTTCCTGGCCCGCAGCACTGCGATTGGCAGAGGGGCTCTGGGAATTCTATCGCATCACAAGGGAGAAGCCCTGGACATTCTGGAGCAGGTCGCAGTCCACAAACACGTCACATGTCTTGGCCTTGCAGAAGCACAGCACAGTTCCCTGTCATACACATGCAATGTTAAGGAAGGTCTGAGGAAACAAGTCTAGAGAATTAGATTAGTCCTTATCCAAACCCATTTATTTGAAGAAACCTTTGCGGATATTTGTTGTTGTTGGCGGCGCACAGCTGCGGTGACTCCAAGCAAATAAAAATAGTTTACTTAAAGAAAGGAATAAAGTTGGAGG
>NW_005847446.1:0-427 GCF_000455745.1 Alligator sinensis
AAAACAATTGTGATACAACAGCGCTCTATCGACAGGAACAAAAGCAGGTGGACGATAAAAACCAAAACCTTGAGAAAAACGCCGAAAGTCGTTTATGACAAAAGGGTCCTCACAGAAAACTTTAACAGCCTCCCCTATGGTTTTTAAAGATGGATATGCGTTGGAAGCACCCCTTTTCTGTGATTTTGGCAGGCCCTAGCAACTGTGGTAAAAGTTACTTTATAAAAAACCTTTTGGATCACGCTGATAAAATGCTGTCTGTTATGCCTGAGAATGTGGTGTGGTGCTATAGCTGTTGGCAGCCTTTGTATGAAGAACTGCTTTGTAAATATCCTTTTATCAAGTTTGTGGCGGGTCTACCAGACAGTCTTAATGACAACTGTTTGTTTCCCTTTCTTTCCTCCTAATAAAATAAATATGGTTGTGG
>NW_005847447.1:0-427 GCF_000455745.1 Alligator sinensis
AGTCTCCCACTGGTCTTCTCTCCTTTATTAACACCCTCTTATTTCACCCCACAGATGCGAAGTTCAGTGGCTCTTTCTGATGTAAATGAAGGTTGTCCTGGAGGGCTGACAGCAGGATGTTGCCAGGAAGGACTACTAGCCATGTTCTCTCAAACTAACTGTGTCTTCACAGCTAGTGATGCACAGCTACTGTCAGATTTGTCTGCTTTTGTATTGGCTTTGAGGTCATCCATTTACAAGTACTGTATTATCTTTCATGTCGGCATTGTTATGAGAAACATAATTTTCTAATATTACTGGATATGAAAATCCAGACTCAAGCAAATCACAGAAGTAAAGATTTTACAAATCAGTGATTTTAGGCTGCCTACTGGCACTAGTTTTTAATACCTTAGTGTTAAAATGATGGATACTCTTCCCATATTTG
>NW_005847448.1:0-426 GCF_000455745.1 Alligator sinensis
AATCCATGCCTCCTACACGTGCTTATCACAAAATGTGTGATTCCTCATTCAGTGCACCAGATGCACTCATAGAAACCGCATGTGTGAAACTGAAAAACCACAGCACCAGAATTAACTCACAGACAAAAACAGTAAAGGGCAAACTCACCGTCAGCAGAGGGAGACACTTTTCATCTAAGAACTATTCAATCTCTGGCCCCATTGTAACCCTTGTCCTCAAGGAAACTTGCACAAAGCCTTCAGAAGATGGATGTGCTGTATTACAAGCACCTCATGCTCTGCTCCCTCCTTGCTTAAAGATATTTTTCTAACCAAAGACAGAAGTGCCCCATTGAAGACGGGCTCCGTGAGTTCTTTTGCAAACTAAGGATCCCTGCATGGAAGACATACAAATGCTCTCACCTGCACAATGTGGCCTGTGGCGGG
>NW_005847449.1:0-426 GCF_000455745.1 Alligator sinensis
GGGGGATCCTAGAGTGCACAGGGGAAGAAAACGAAATCCAAGAGGTATTGCTAAGGGCACAGTTTGGCTGCAGAGGTCACAAAAATACTGAGATATTGGCTTATAGGAAAACATAATGGCATTACCCTCCAAACTACAGCTCCTGTGAGCAGCCCACAGTAGAGAAATGCACTCAGTCCAGGTGCGGTTAGCTGTTACATGCATGTATAACAGGGAAGCAGGGACTCCTGTTACTTTAAGGGAGAAGCTGCAGCAGGGACATCCCCAGGTGGGGATATACAGCAGACTATGGGCTAGTTGCAGTGAAGCAGGCAGCCAGGGGCCCGTAGGCTGCAAGTGCCTATTGTGGGCCTAGCTGCCTAGCAGTAGAGCAGAGCCCTGGTTAGGCAGCAAGGGTGCTACTACAGTTTGGCCAGAGAAACATAA
>NW_005847450.1:0-426 GCF_000455745.1 Alligator sinensis
CGCTAGGGGGGGCCTCAAAGCAGTTTGGTCTTTGGGGAGGGGGTAGAGGGGAAGAGCAGGTGCAAATAGAGGAGCCTTCATCAGGCCGAGTGTGGGACCCTGGGACATTCTGTCATGAAATCTCATCCCCTAAATTCTCCCTCTCGTCCCACTTGGCACGGATCAGGCACCAACACAGCTCCATGGCTTCAGCTTCTGTCCCTGTGCCTTGCTATTGCTGTTCACTTTTCTGCAAGAAATGTGGTAGGAGGGAAAGGTGTAGCGGGACAATCTTCAGGGCTCAGCACTTGCTGAATTTGGGAGCTGGTGGAAGGGGAAACCCCTTTGGTTTTGTGCCTTGCCATGACCTGTCATTGAATGTGGTCCGTCATTGAAATCCGTGGCCTTGGCTTATGCATGGGGCTGCCCCAGGTGGGTATCTCTCCA
>NW_005847451.1:0-426 GCF_000455745.1 Alligator sinensis
CCCCCGTCCTGCCACGCGCCATGCCAGTGCCGCGGAGGCCACTCTCCACAGAAACCCTGCCCTCCTGCTATCACAGCACAGCTGCTGCTGGTGTCTCCATGGAAACTCGCCCCAGCAGATCCACTGTTTTGCCCACCCCTTATTTAAGGTCTAGGAAGCTCTGATTCGGAGGCTGTACCCCTAACTCCCATGCTCAATAGCTAGTGACGCACCTTTCCTCCCAGCATGTGTCCAATCCCTTTCTGAATCTAGCTGAACTGCCCGGTTCCACCACATCTGGTGACAATGAGACCCACACTTTAATTGAACGCTATGCCAAAAAGAACTTACTACCTCAGCATTTCATTTTATGACCCGTAGTTTTTGTACTGTGAGAGACCGTAAATAGTGCATGACTATTTACTCTCTCTTCCCCACTTAGTATTT
>NW_005847452.1:0-426 GCF_000455745.1 Alligator sinensis
GTCCCTTCCGATCCTAGCATCTATGAATCTAGATAATCCAGTGGAGAATTTAATTTAAATAGACATATGCTCCCTATATTAGATACTTTCCAAAAACAGAAAAACTCAATCTTCTTGCACACTTACACTACACTTTAGAAAAGAAAAAAAGGCTTTGAAATATATTTTTTTAAATATGCAGCTTTGCATTTGTTACTGCCTCCCTTACTTCTGACAAGAGAGTCTTTGAATGTTTAAGTTGCCATAACTTACCATATACATTTTAAAATATATAATTCTAATTTCCAAATTTTTATGATTTGGTAAACATTAGTGTTTAACATTCTTCATCTATAGTTCCCAAATGCTTTTCAAAGGAAGGTTATTGCCTTCATGTTCATGGAAGTGGAGTGTAGCATAGATTCATAGTTTCATAGTAGGTAGGGT
>NW_005847453.1:0-426 GCF_000455745.1 Alligator sinensis
GTCCCGTCCCGTCCCGTCCCGTCCCGTCCCGGGGAGCGGACCCTGCCCGGGCACCTCAGGCCCGGCTGTCCAGCGGTGGGGGGGAGGGAGCTGGGGGATGTTTCCTGCCCAGGCGCGGGGGCGGGGCGCAGCCCGGGCCGGGAGGAGCGCAGCGCCGGCGGGGTTGGGTCTCGGCTGTTTCTCGGCGAAAGCGCCCCTGGGCGGAGCTCCCTTCCCGGCGACGCCGCGGTCCCGGCACGAGGTCTCGGCATCGCTCCCGCCGCAGTACTCCTATTTCTGGACGTCACAACAACATGCCTCGCCAACCGGACAGAAATCAAGCTCTGGCTGCAGGAGTTTCCCATGTGGGTGAGCTGAGCCCCGCGCTTCTCCGCAAGTTGCTTTATTAGTTTGTCGATCTCCGCAGATTGCCTGTTAGACACGGGT
>NW_005847454.1:0-426 GCF_000455745.1 Alligator sinensis
TAGAGACAGTTCAGGGATAAAGTGCAAATCAGGAAACCAGCTGACCGGAGGAAGGCTGGGAGCCAGTCAGTAAAGGTGCTTTCCTGTGAGCTTTGCCTTAAATTGTTTTGCCTGATCAAGTATTCAGCCTCCCCCCAGAAAGTGAATGCTTGGGACCAGATGTCAAGGCCTCTGACTTGTCAGACCCAGCTGGGCCGAGCTCTTGAGCTTCCACACCTAGTCTTGCACCCAGCCTAATGCGACTGCCCCAGTTCCCTGTAACAGGACTGGCTGCTGAGTGCACCACTAGACCTTTCTAAGCATACCTGCAGCCTTGACAACAGCAGCCTCCATCTCTTTTGGCAACCCTCAGGTTCATTGCTGTCCCTGGTTGTCTTGACTCCTGACTCAGCCTTGCTTTTCCTGACCCTGATCTTGGATCTTCCC
>NW_005847455.1:0-426 GCF_000455745.1 Alligator sinensis
GCCCGCCCAGGACGACTCGGTTCTCTGCGAGTCGGGGGCGAGGAGAGCGGAGCAGCCTGGGTCTCCGGTTTTGGGGGCTGTCCAGTGCGCGGTTTCCGTGTGACACCCGTATCCCCGGGATGGAGCTGGGGCCCTGGGCGCTGCTGGCCGTGGCCCCAGTTTTCTCCCGACACCCCCCATCGCCCCAGTGGTGCGGGCTTGCCACAATGGGCTGTGCAGGGACTCCCCGAGGTGGCGGGGCAGGAGACGCAGCTCAGCTCGTGCCGGGAAAACGCGTAGAAACGTGGAAAATGCAAGGAAAAGCGGTGGTGGCTTGGAGAGAGTGCGTGGCCCAGGCCCGCACCAGCGCCGTCTCCACCCGGGTTTCTGATGCAACTTCGTTTCGCAGCCACCCTGCCCTGCGCCCCCCGGGAGTGCCTCCCACAA
>NW_005847456.1:0-426 GCF_000455745.1 Alligator sinensis
TGCCAGGCTGACTTCCTGCACAGCAAAGGCCACCGAGTCCCACCCCATGCTCAGTCCCTCACAAACCCGAGGCCTGGACGGCTTTCCCTGCACAATGTGTCTCTCAGAGGAGTGTGACCCATTATTGCCTTCAAAGCTGGGCAGGATTTCTACCAGCAATTCGCTCCCCTCTCCCAAGAGCAGCTTGCAGTAACTGGCCGAGGGCAGGAAGGGCCCCGGGCTACAGGCCACTGCTTGCAGCTGGCATGTGGAAGAGGAGAGCAGGCCTGCGTGGCCTTCCAAGCACAGCTCCCCGACTCCTGCTCTCCAGCTCACAGCGCTGCACGACACCGAGCCCCCCACTCCCCAATGCCAGGGCAAGGCTGCTCCACGCTCCACAGCGCCGCACCATAAGGTGACCTTCTCCCCACGCCCTGGCAGGTGTGC
>NW_005847457.1:0-426 GCF_000455745.1 Alligator sinensis
GTTTCACACAGAACTGAACCATCCAGGATAGCGATTGTTACTTTGTTATAAGGAAATTGTGGGTTAAAAGTCATACCTTTCATAGAAGCAGATCTCCTACTCCCCGTTACAAATGCCATGTTAGCTTACTAAAGCTAAATTAATTTTTAAAATTTAATTCATCTGCTCATCCCTAGGAGATTTAGGGAGGGTGTTTTATGAGCAATAAAAATAATAGATTGAATTTCTTTTTTGTTCCTAGCCCATTTCTATTCCATTGTACTTCTCATGGGCTTCTGTGTTGCATCTGCAATTTGTGAGCTGCAGACAATGCAAGGAAATGTCAATTGTTTCTACCTGAGTTTTTGGGAATCCTGGCATGTCTTCTCTGGAATTATTTATTTTTGCAAAACCTAAATATGACTTCACAGAAAATTTTTTTTTTTT
>NW_005847458.1:0-425 GCF_000455745.1 Alligator sinensis
TGAAGCCTGCACCCCAGACCACTGAGGATCACCTGGACAATGTCTAGTGCTGCACAGCAAAATATTTAAAACATAGTCTATGTTAATCCTTTCCAATTAAGGGTTATTTTATCCAAGTAAAAAGGAACTTTCCTGTTTCTGTGCCAAATGCATACATACCAGTTATTATGGTCTCTCCAAAGCAGATTCTAATGAAAGTTAAAGAGAATTAAAAGAAAGGATTTGCAGAAAGATGTTGGTCTTATTTGCATGCATCAGGGTGACAAAGTCTCATGGGATATTGAACTCCTGCCATCCTCTTCTGAAATCTGAAACTGTCTGATCCAGTAGCTGAAATAAGGGAGTTGTATTCATAAATCAATGGAATTTTACAGATTTATATACGGCCAGGAACTGACAGCACCTTTGAAAGGCTAATGCCAAAT
>NW_005847459.1:0-425 GCF_000455745.1 Alligator sinensis
TGGAGTAACATTCCCCACTGGAACTCTAGTAGCGGCACTTGATTTAGAGATCTGACTATGTAAGATGGAAATAAGGAATGAAAAGAGAACTATATAAGGAAAGAGAATAAAGACATAAGGGGGTTATCATGCAAAGCCCCTAATTAGTTTAAATGAATGAAAGAGCCCACTCTAGAGAGCAGTAGATGGGAGTGTGAGGGGCCACTTGAATCAAGGAAAGGAACAGAGGTAGCAGAATTCTGATGAAATATAAGGCAGCAGCATGCAAATGTTTCTGACATTTCTAGGCTTGAGCCATGAGTATAATGTATTTTCCCCCATTACAGTTTGCTGTCACTGCACCAAATAAACCGCAGCCATGTCTTCGGACGCCGAGATGGCCGTCTTTGGGCCGGCTGCTCTTTACCTCCGAAAGTCAGAAAAGG
>NW_005847460.1:0-425 GCF_000455745.1 Alligator sinensis
TGCCCCTTGGGCAGGGGGCTGGACCCCATGACCTCGCGCAGCCCCTTACAATCTATGGCTTCTGTTCTAAACAAATGCTGGGCGCTGCGTTAGCTCTGCTGGCTGGCAGGAGCCAGCTCCCCAGATGGCAGTCAGGCAGGAAGGAGGCAGGCACCACCCGGGCAGCTCCTAGCCTGGGCACAAATCCCATATGCCTTCCTGCGGGGAAGCATCCAGGTGGGCAGGAGCATCTTCCAGACGCTGCTGCATCCTGAGCCTCTGCCCGTGTGGCGGAAGGAGGCACCTGGAAAGGGGACCACTGCTGCCCAAGGCGGGCACGCAGGGCTGGGCCCTTGTGGGTCCTAGCTCGGGATCTTTAGCTGACCCTAACTGCTCACGTCTGGGGGCAGTTTCACCGGGCAGCGTCCCCGGGCTCCTTGGCCTCA
>NW_005847461.1:0-425 GCF_000455745.1 Alligator sinensis
GGATATTCAGCAACTCAGGACACCAGACACCGGACATTTCTCCTTGGCTGGCAGAGAGCGACTTCCCTCGCACCTCAGGAAGTACAGTTTAACCTCAAGCTAATGATAGTGAGGGGAAACATCTGCTTTTCTGCAACCACTCATCAGCAAAAGCTGACAGTAGGGTTTGCACCCAGGACCTGTAGATCTCATCCTGTTGAACTAGCAGACTAGCATTTGACTCGCTCTTGCACTGAGGGATGGTTCCAGCTCTGGTTCCCCAAAGCACCAAGCCTCTAGTGGAAATAATCCTGGGTGGCTGTGATATACCTTCCTCACGCCATACCCCATCTGTATGCTCATGGTAGTAGGCTGATGGTTGGATGGATTCATAGATCTTTGAAAGGATCTTTGAAAGGATCTTTGAAAACTCTTGGCACTCTGGT
>NW_005847462.1:0-425 GCF_000455745.1 Alligator sinensis
GCTAAGAGCTTTCTTAGCAATAAATTGAAGTCTCTGTAACTTTTGATTCAAAGTATATGTGTATTTGTTTTTCTCCCAAAGGTTTCCTTATACTTGTTTAAAGAGCTGCCGTTGTATTTGTGGAAGCCTTCTTCATCAGAAATAGCATTGATTCGTGACTGGCTATTAAATTATAACCTGACTGCTGTGGAGAATAAACTAGCCTGTATTATCCTGGAAGGGCTGAACTGGGGATTTGGTGAGCATGTATGTATTAAAAGCAGAAGGCCTGTCATGCAGTCAAACCAGAGAAAAAGTGATGCTCAGTACTTCAATTAATCCTGAATTTCAGCAAGAATGGACTGTAGTTACACAAGATGTCTGATTCCTTGGCATTGTCTTGGGTTGGTCTGTGTGCATTTAAAGGCATGAGACTACAGGCTTCC
>NW_005847463.1:0-425 GCF_000455745.1 Alligator sinensis
TAGCTTGAATTCAGTTAACTTTCTGCTGTACAGCTGAGATAAAATGACCAGTTTGTGGTCCTCCAGTATCCGAAGAGGCACTGCTGCCAGGTGGACTAGTTGTCATCCAGGACTCTATGGCCCTAGACTGAAAGCTGGGGACAGCCAGGCAGCAGGGCAGCAGGAGGGGAAGGGACAGGGGTGCAGGAGGGGGAAGAGCAGGGAGAGGATGAACAGGGAGCTTCCCGGTTGCCACCTGCTCTGTTCCCTGAATCATCCCCGTCTACATCCATATCACCCACCTACCCAATCCCCCCTGCTATACAGATCACCATCCTGCTGCCCTCATCAGCCAGAGAATGGCAGTGGGGCAGGGGGACAATTCCCTCTCCCTGTCTGCTTTCAGGCTCCCTACAGCCTGCACCACACCTGCATGCTTGGATCCA
>NW_005847464.1:0-425 GCF_000455745.1 Alligator sinensis
GTGGGCTCTGTACCCAGCCTCTTCTGCCCTGGGGCAAGGCCCAGCTCTGAGCCTTCTCCTTACCTTTCAGGGGAGAGGAACGAGTGGATAAAGACCCTGCAACAGATGGTGGACGAGCGCAAGGTGAAGGGCATGGAGAAGATGTCCATGTTCCAGCTGGACGCCGCGGACAAGTTCGGCTTCCTGGAGCTGCGGGGCTTTAAAAACAAGCTCTTCGTGGTGGTGGTGGGAGACAAGGTCTTTCTCTACAAGAACATGGAGGTGAGGCTCCGTGGCATTGTCCCCTCCTGGCTTTCTTCCCTCTTCCGGCTCCCACCCTCCGGCCTGGTGTTTACCCCGCAGGCAGGGTCACAGCTAGCCCTAGGGGCCTCCAAGCCGAGGCCTGGTCCCTGGAGTGCACGGTGCTGCACATGCACGCAGAGGGA